>NC_037675.1:75155131-75280995 GCF_003255815.1 Theropithecus gelada | reverse complement strand
CTCGCTGTCTCCCAGGTTGGAGTACAGTGCCACGATTTCCGCTCACTGCAAGCTCCGCCTCCCGGGTTCACGCCATTCTCCTGCCTCAGCCTCCAGAGTAGCTGGGACTACAGGCGCCCGCCACCGCACCCGGCTAATTTTTTGTATTTTTAGTAGAGACAGGGTTTCACCACATTAGCCAGGATGGTCTGGATCTCCTGACCTCTTGATCCGCCTGCCTTGGCCTCCCAAAGTGCTGGGATTACAGGCATGAGCCACGGCGCCCGGCTGGTACTCCATCTTTTTATTTTTATTTTATTTTATTTATTTTATTTTATTTTTATTTTTTTTTGAGACGGAGTCTTGCTCTGTCGCCCAGGCTGGAGTGCAGTGGCCGGATCTCAGCTCACTGCAAGCTCCGCCTCCCAGGTTCTGCCTCAACCTCCCGAGTAGCTGGGACTACAGGCGTCCGCCACATCGCCCGGCTAGTTTTTTGTATTTTTTAGTAGAGACGGGGTTTCACCATGTTAGCCAGGATGGTCTCGATCTCCTGACCTCGTGATCCACCCGTCTCGGCCTCCCAAAGTGCTGGGATTACAGGCTTGAGCCACCGCGCCCGGCCACTCCATCTTTTTATAACCTCACAGTCGTTTATGGTTTTCATGGAATTTATTATCATCTTATGTTGTCTGTCTTCTCTTACTACAGTGTAGGCTTCAAGGGAGTAAGGATCTTGTTTGTCTTGTTCTCAGCCAAATGCCCAGTGCACATCAGGCACCCAGTAAATATGGTATGAATGAATGGAGTACTGAAAAAGTTAATTGTGTGTCCCGCTTCTTAGGACATTGCTCTTCCAGCCAGACCATACTGTCTCTCTTGTTAATCATCCATTCCTTTTTTTTTTTTTTTTTTTTTTTTTGAGATGGAGCTTCGCTCTTGTTACCCAGGCTGGAGTGCAGTGGTGTGATCTCATCTTACTGCCACCTCAGCCTCCCAGGTTCAAGCGATTCTCCTGCCTCAGCCTCCCCAGTAGCTGAGGTTACAGGCACCCACCACCACACCCAGCTAATTTTTGTATTTTTGTAGAAATGGGGTTTTACCATGTTGGTCTTGAACTCCTGACCTCAGGTGATCCACCTCCCTCAGCCTCCCAAAACACCGGGATTACAGGCATGAGCCACTGCTCCCGGCCATCATCCATTCCTTGACAGAGTGCAAATTAGCTAGAACATGAGGAAAGCAGAGGAGTAGAGACAAGGGAAGGGGGAGAAGGAAGATGAGCAAGAAGTAGGTACAACCCAAGTAAGGCAGAGTGCGGCCATCATCATGGGCAGGATTCCTGGAGTGCAGGGGTCAGAGTGCATGGTACAGGTGAGGTACTCTGTAAAAGCTTACTGCACTGTATGGCGTAGGGAACCAACTTCAGCTCTTCACTTCCCTCTCCATCCCTTCAGTGAAGCGCACTTCATAGACCAAGTTGTGAAATGTCTTTAGAGCAAGAAACACATCTTTTTTTTTTTTTTTTTTTTTTTTTTTTTTTTTTTTTTTTTTTTGAGACGGAGTCTTGCTCTGTCGCCCAGGCTGGAGTGCTGTGGCTGGATCTCAGCTCACTGCAAGCTCCGCCTCCCGGGTTCCCGCCATTCTCCTGCCTCAGGCTCCCGAGTAGCTGGGACTACAGGCGCCCGCCACCGCGCCCGGCTAGTTTTTTGTATTTTTTAGTAGAGACGGGGTTTCACCGTGTTCGCCAGGATGGTCTCGATCTCCTGACCTTGTGATCCGCCCGTCTCGGCCTCCCAAAGTGCTGGGATTACAGGCTTGAGCCACCGCGCCCGGCCAAGAAACACATCTTATTTTAAAAAATTCCTCCCCAAGTATTGGGATTACAGGGATGAGCCAGCGCACCTGGCAGACCCCAAATTCTCCCCAGTCCCTAATATACAGAGGCTTGTTCAAAGTGAAATTAAGTTATGATTTGAATACCTTTGAAATTATTGTTTCACTCACAGCCTATTTCTATTCTATTGTAGATATTTTCCCCCAAATCCTCCCCAGACACAGAGGCAGGAGAGGAGGTGTCTGGGGATGGGCTGGTTTTGCCCAGGGCCAGCAAACTTGACGAGTTCCTCAGCCCAGAGGAGGAGATAGATTCTACTTCTGACTCAACTGGGAGCTTTTACCAGACCTTACAGGTACTGAAGCAGAAAGGCAGACCGTGTCTGTTGGAGTCTCTCTTTCAGTCTGACCCAGAGAGTGATGAAAGCCTCTCTGAAGATGAGGAGGACCTGGAGAGTTTCTTCCAAGACAAGGGCAGGGGGAAGGTACAGGTCCAGCGCCCCCAGGCTCTGAGGTAAGGCACTGCAGCTCCACGGCTGCCTCACTCCACACCTCCACACGGGTCACATCGTGTCTCTGGGCTTCATCTTCCTCTGTAAAGCAAAGAGCACTTCTGCAAGTTGCCATTTACTGAGGCTGTAGCTCAGAATCAGCTTTTGATTCCAAACAGGTGTTCCGATTCCTCCCCAGGAATCCTAAATCACTTTGGGCAACACTTAGTCCAGTGATGCCCTGGAATTAATTAAAGGGAAGCCTTTCCTCAGGCGCAGTGGCTCACACCTGCACTCCCAGCGTTTTGGGAGGCTGAGGCAGGCAGATCACTTGAGGTCAGGAATTCGAGGCCAGCCTGGTCAACATGGTGAAACCCCGTCTCTACTAAAAATACAAAAATTAGCCACTCATCATGGTGTGTGCCTGTAATCCCAGCTACTCAGGAGACTGATGCACGAGAATCCCTTGAGCCCAGGAGATGGAGGTTGCAGTGAGCTGAGATCATGCCACTGCACTCCAGCCTGGGCGACAGAGCAAGACTCTGACTCAACAAATAAAAATAAAATAAAAAATGGGCCGGGCATCATGGTTTACGCCTGTAATTCCAGCACTTTGGGAAGCTGAGGTGGGTGGATCATGAGTTCAGGAGTTCAAGACCAGCCTGGCCAAAATGGTGAAACCCCGTCTGTACTAAAAATATAAAAAAATTAGCCGGGCGTGGTGGCAGGTGCACGTAATTGCAGCTGCTCGGGAGGCAGAGGCAGAGAATTGCTTGAACCTGGGAAGTGGAGGTCGCAGTGAGCCAAGATCACGCCCAGCTTGGGCAACAGTGCAAGACTCCATCTCAAAATAAATAAATAAATAAATATTGAAAAATAAAAAAAAATACAGGGAAGCCTTTCCTAAATACACTTTCCCTGAGAATGACAACAAAGTACCTTTATCTTGGTCAAGTCTTAGAAAGTAAATATTTAATGAGATAAAGTATACATTATCTCATTACCTTATCTCATTTAATATTTACTTTCTCCTCCAATAACCTGGTTAGTAGACATTAATTTTTGTCATTCTATGTAGGAGGAAATTGAGGTTTTAACAGAACCTTGCTCAAAGTTTGGAGCAAGATTTAAACCCAGGTCTGTCTGACTCTCAAGCTCCACTCTGCTCATTGTTCTCTCTCTCATATGAAATATTAGAGTGCAAAGTGGCAGTTTTGGGATCAATTCTGAGAAGAGACTTTCCTTTAGGGCTGCCAGGATTGTCTGTGGGAAGGTCATGGACATAGAGGCCTGTGGGGCTGTGGTGTTAGGCCAAGCAGCCAGCTGTGACCAGTGGGAAGGGAGGACTGGGGAGGAGGTCTGGAGGGAGCAGGGCCTCCTGACTGCCCTGTCCTCCACACGTGGATCTGCTTTCTTCCAGGTGTGGCTCCACAAGGCACTGCAGCTCCCTGAGCAACCTTCCCTCCAACATTCCCAGGGCTCCGACCCAGCCACCCTCAGGCTCCCGGCCTTCCTCCCAGCACAGAAGTGTCAGCTCCTGGGCATCATCCATTACTGTCCCTCGGCCATTCCGCATGACACTGCGCGAGGCCCGGAAGAAGGCCGAGTGGCTGGGCTCACCTGCCTCCTTTGAGCAGGAGAGGCAGCGGGCCCGGAGGCAGGGTGAGGAAGAGGCTGAGTGCCACAGGCAGTTCCGGGCACAGCCTGTGCCTGCACATGTCTACCTGCCCCTCTACCAAGAGATCATGGAGCGCAGCGAGGCCCGAAGGCGGGCAGGGATTCAGAAGAGGAAGGAACTGCTCCTCTCTTCTTTGAAGCCCTTCAGCTTCCTGGAGAAGGAGGAGCAACTAAAGGAAGCTGCTCGACAGAGAGACTTGGCTGCCACAGCTGAAGCCAAGATCTCCAAGCAGAAGGCCACCAGAAGGATCCCCAAGTCCATTCTGGAGCCAGCCCTTGGGGATAAACTCCAGGGTAAAGACATCCTTGCCACCTTGCTACCTCCTGCCTTGGGGTACCAATTCCACCGTAGGGATTTAGTCAGGGCCCAGGGGTTGGCCTGGCTTGGAGATTTGCTGCTTGGGTGGACCCACTAGAGGCTGCACGTTTAGTGCAGGCCATCGGGGAGGGTTAGGTCTGTCTACACAATCGGGGCCTGTATGGAGTAAGGACTGAAAGGTCCCACAGTGTCCCCAAGGCTCGTCCTGTTGACAGCTGAGTGAATGCACATGAGGGCCTCTGCACCAGCAGACGTGCAGGAATAGAGAACCAGTGAGACACCTGAGGACCAGCTTGGGCTCATGCCACCACCAGCATACTGCCCTGAGATGCTCCCCCACGGCCCCTTCATCCTGGTGAGGTGGCGTCAGTCACTGAAATTACCTGGGGGATGATTATTTACACATTTTAAAAAGTATAGCTCCAAATAAGGGGCTCAGGCTTTATTCACTTTTCAGTGGCATGTGCCGTGCTCCAGGCACTGTGCCATGGTGAACACACAGACATGGAGTTTGTAGACATGTGAGGACAACAGATAAACACAAATGCATACAAACGTGGTGAGTTATTTACAAGGATTAAAGGGGGAAGCATGGAAACGTATATCAGAGGGACCTAACCCGGGGATTGGTGAAGGAAGGGAGCAGTTAGGGAAGGTCCCCTAAGAAAGTGGGCCCTGGGGCTGAACTAAAGGAGGGGCGAAGAGGGAGGAGAAGTGGAACAGGCAGAATGTGGCATGGAGGGGAGAGAAAGTGGAGCATCTGCAAGGGCTGGAAAGGTAGAGGGCTGAGAGAAGAGGGAGTGGGAAGGGAGAGGCAGACATGGGCTAGACATGAGGAGCTTTGCAAGCCACGCTAGTGAGTCTGGACTTCATCCCAAGGGCACAGGGGAGCCACTGAGGGACTGAGGCAGGGTGACCCACGATCAGAAATCTAGTTCAGAAGGATCCTTCTGATTGCTGTGTAGATGATCCAAGAGGGCAGCAAGACTGGAGGGCTGCTGAGCCAAGAGGAAGCTATTTCACCATTCAATTGAGAAATTATGCAGCTGGTTGCAGGGATGAAGAAAAGAGGATGGACTGAAGAGAGGTTAAAGAGGAGGAAGTGACAACTTGTGACTGATGAGAGACACGGAGGAGTCAGTGATGTGGGCAGAGGGCCTGGGAAGCTGGGTGGATGGTGGGGCCTTTCTCTGAGATGGGGAAACATGGGAGAGGAGCAGGCGGCTGGCCCACTTCCTCTGCTTCATCTGTAAAGAAGCAGTCGTAGAAAGTGCTCAGTGAGTGTAGCTGGTCGCTGCTTCTTCAGCCTGACTGGCACAGGCAGTGGTGTGCTGGATGACATTTATTAACAAGCTCTCCAGAAAAAAGCAAGCAAGCTGGTTTGTAATGTTTGTTATTTTCTGTGGCATAAATACTCCTATTAAGGCCATCTGCAAGCATCGCACAGGATGTTAACGTGTCAGAATTCCCGAAAAGTTCATAGTTGCCTCCAGTACACTTATGGCTAGTGTGTAAAAGAGGGAAAGTTCTCTAACCCTGTAGGTTTCATGCCTGGTCCTTTCTTACCCATCACCATCCTGTCTCCACAGAAGCTGAGCTCTTCAGGAAAATTCGCATCCAGATGAGAGCCCTGGACATGCTCCAGATGGCCTCTTCCCCTATCGCCTCCTCTGGTAACCGGGCTAACCCCCAGCCCCGCACAGCCACCCGAACCCAGCAGGAAAAGCTTGGGTTTCTGCACACTAACTTTGGATTCCAGCCTCGGGTGAATCCCATAGTCCCTGACTATGAGGGCCTTTACAAGGCCTTCCAGAGAAAAGCAGCCAAAAGAAGAGAAACCCAAGAGGCCACTCGCAACAAGCCCTTCTTGCTGAGGACCTCCAACCTGCACCACCCTCAGCGGCCCTGCGATGCTGCCACCACCGGGGGGAGGCCGGTGAGAGCCCAGGCAGCTGTGGGAGGGTCAGGGCTAAGGCCTGAAATACAGCGTGGGGCCAGGTCTTTCTGGAAAGCACTTCTCAACGAGGGTTTCCTATCTTTTTTAAACACCAGCTCAGTTATAAACAGATTCACTTTCCTATAAACTCCAGACCACAGCCCAGCCTGGGCAACATAGAGACCCCATGTCTTCAAAACAAAACAAAACAAACATTTGCCACACGTGGTGGCATGTACCTGTAGTTCAAGCTATTCAGGAGGCTGAGGTGGGAGGACCACTTGAGCCTAGGAATTTCTGGCTGCAGTGAGCCAAGATGACGCCACCGTACTCCAGCCTAGGCAACAGAGTGAGACCCCATCTCAAAACAACAACAAAAAACAGGCCGGGCATGGTGGCTCACGCCTCTAATCCCAGCACTTGGAGAGGCTGAGGAGGGCAGATCACCTGCGGTCAGGAGTTTGAGACCAGCCTGGCCAACATGGCAAAACCCCATCTCTAATTTTGATAAAAATACAAAAATTGGCCGGGCGCGGTGGCTCAAGCCTGTAATCCCAGCACTTTGGGAGGCCGAGAGGGGCGATCACGAGGTCAGGAGATCGAGACCATCCTGGCTAACCCAGTGAAACCCCGTCTCTGCTAAAAAAAAAAATACAAAAAACTAGCCGGGCGAGATGGCGGGCGCCTGTAGTCCCAGCTACTCGGGAGGCTGAGGCAGGAGAATGGCGTAAACCCAGGAGGCGGAGCTTGCGGTGAGCTGAGATGTGGCCACTGCACTCCAGCCTGCGCGACAGAGCGAGACTCCGTCTCAAAAACAAACAAAAAAATACAAAAATTAGCTGGGTGTGGTGGCCGGTGCCTGTAATCCAAGCTACTCCAGAGGCTGAGGCAGGAGAATTGCTTGAACCTGGGAGGCGGAGGTTGCAGTGAGCTGAGATTGCACCACGGCACTCCAGCCTGGGCAACAAGAGTGAAAGTTCATCTCAAAAACAGAACAAAACAAAAACAAACCATAGGGACACTCCTCTTCCTTCCTTGCTCTAGAAGGATTTCACAGAAATAAGTCCAAGCAGGCCTGAGAGGCAAGGAGTTGGGATCAGTTGTTGATGTTCCTATACCAATTCCAAGGAACTCTTCTCATTTGACTAAAAACTTTAGGATTGATATCCAAGTCTTGGCTTGGTTACGAAACTTGAGATCTCATTATCCTTGCCTTATTCCTAGGAAAAAAAAAAGATTCTCATTTTCAGTCCTTCAATTAAATTGAATCCTAGTAAAGATAGAAAACGGCTGGGCGTGGTGGTTCACACCTGTAATCCCAGCACTTTGGGAGGCTGAGGCGGGTGGATCACCTGAGGTCAGGAATTTGAGACCAGCCTGACCAACATGGTGAAACCCTGTCTCTGCTAAAACTGCAAAAATTTAGCTGGGCGTGGTGGCTCACAACCTGTATAGTCCCAGCTACGTGGGAGGCTGAAGCAAGAGAACTGCTTGAACCAGGCAGGCGGAGGTTGCAGTGAGCCTCAATTGGCCACTGCACTCTAGCCTGGGCAAAAGAGCGAGACTAGACTCTGTCTCAAAAAACAAAAAGAAACTAATCACACATGCTGTCCCACCAATACCAGCCTTTATTTCTTCTAGGATTCCCCACAGCCACCAGCTCCACCCCTGCCAAGGAGTCGTTCTCTGAGTGGCCTTGCTTCCCTCTCTGCCAACACTCTCCCTGTGCACAACACAGATGCCACCAGGAAGAGGGAATCTGTAGTCAGGTGAGTGGTCAGGCTGCACAAGACCCATGCTCTGATTCTGGCCCCAAATGCTGGAAACCTCCCTACTGAGGGGCCTCCTTTCCTGTTATCAGAGACACCTCAAGGGGTCAAAGGGAATTTTCTGATCAGGACAGGAACAATTGCGGTTCTCCACACCTGGTGCTTGGAGAACAGCTAGCCATCATTCAGCACATATTCACAGTGGGCTTATTCTGTGCCAGGCACAGTGTTAAGGCTGGAGATCTTAGAGAACCTACAGTTTATTATCTAGTCTGAAATAGAGAAAAGCAAAGAAGCAATGGCCGTATTTTCTGAGTAGTGCAATGATTGGGGGTAGAGGGGACTGTGAGGGCACTGGGCAGCCTGGAGCAGGGGGTCTTGTCTTGTGGAATAGATGTCTAAAGTGAAACCTGAAACCTGGAGAACAAGGAAGAGTTGGCCAGACAAAGCCTGGAGAGAAGGAAGGTTCCAGACAGAACATGGATAAAAGCCCATGGATGAGAGGAAGGGAGTAACGAGGAACAAGAATTCAGAGAAGCATGCTAGCAGGTGGCTGAAGTTGCCACAAAGATGAGACATCCATTGCATAGATTTGAGATTCTCTGAGATTCAGAGTCCGTTGGGAAGATGTCAGAGTCCGTTGGGCAGCAAGAGCCTGCTTATTTTTAACTCTTCAACTCACCTAACTCTGTTATGATGTTGTTCTCGTTGAGCCAGCCCCCAGCAAGGGTTCCTCCACCAGGCTTCGGAGCTGAAGTAGGCAAGAGAGGTCATGGTGTAATGAGCAGCTTAGGCCAGGGAGAGGACTAATGTCTTACTGCCTTCCCATGGGGCATGTAGGGGAGTACTCAGAACCTACTTGGATCTTTAAGCCCCACAGCAGGGATTGTAGAAAAGTACTTACAGTCCAAGGGATACTCCTTTCTTCTTCAGACTTCAGTTAGACCTACTAAATCAGGGCTAATTGCTCAGGATCCTGAGGGCCCAAGAAGCCAGGCCTCCTGAACAAAGAGGCTGGCCCACCTATAGAAGACATCCACATCTGCTTTCCCGCCACAGGGAATCTGACATATGAGCAGATTAAATTTGCATGTCCTTCCCAGTCTGTCCATTTGAATGTAAACATCCAAATAGAAGAGTCTTGATTGATTTTCCTTTTGGAAGAATTCAGCGTATTACCTTTTAGATAACTGAACAAACTAAGTGCTACAAGTTGAAGCCAAATAGTTTGCACTGAAGGAGGCTCATTTCCAGTTCTCTCTGAATATGCAGATTTGTATTCCCAAAGAACCATGAACCCAGATACCTTCCAGCCCACTGTTTACAGCAGAGTGGTCAAGGCCAGAGGCTTGGGAGCCAAAGATCCTGGTCCAATAGGGGCTTTTCCACTGGCATGCTGGGTAGCTTTGAGCAAGTGGCTTACCTCCTTTGAGCCTCAATCACCTCCCCTATAAAAAGGGGATTTAGTATTTACCTCATAAGGCAGTTATGAGGACTACGTGAAATGTAATGGTGCTTGATTCCTAATAGGGAACTCAGTAAGTGGCAGCTATTAGTATTATTTTGGATCAATAGGTGAAGACCTATTGAGTGTTGGGCTATTTAAGTAAGGATATATATATATATTTTTTCGAGATGAAGTCTTGCTCTGTTGCCCAGGCTGGAGTGCAGTGGCGCAATCTCAGCTCACCGCAACCTCTGCCTCCCGGGTTCAGTGATTCTCCTGCCTCAGCCTCCCACGTAGCTGGGATTACAGGCACATGCCACCACACCCAGCTAATATTTTGTATTTTTAGTAGAGACGGGGCTTCACAGTATTAGCCAGATGGTCTCGATCTCCTGACCTTGTGATCTGCCCACCTCGGCCTCCCAAAGTGCTGGGATTACAGGCGTGAGCCACCGCACCCGGCTAATTTTTTTTTTTTTTGAGATGGAATCTTGCTCTGTCGCCCAGGCTGGAGTGCAGTGGTGCGATCTTGGCTCATTGCAACCTCTGCCTCCTGAGTTCAAGCAATTCTGCTGCCTCAGCCTCCCAAGTAGTTGGGATTACAGGTGCACACCACCACATCCAGCTAATTTTTGCATTTTCAGTAGAGTTGAGGTTTCACCATGTTGGCCAGGCTGGTCTTGGACTCCTGACCTCAGGTGATCCAGCTGCCTTGGCCTCCCAAAGTGCTGGAACTACAAGCATGAGCCACCACGCCTGGCCTGAGGTTGCTTTTCAGAATGCCCAGGTTGGTAATCTATACTCTCTTTCTGCCTCCTCCCTTTAGAAGTGCACTTGAAAAAAAGAACAAAGCAGATGAGAGTATTCAGTGGCTGGAGATCCACAAAAAGAAGTCTCAAGCAATGTCCAAATCTGTGACCTTGCGTGCAAAAGCCATGGATCCCCATAAAAGCCTGGAGGAAGTGTTCAAAGCAAAGCTGAAAGAAAACCGGTCAGTATCCCCTATGTGTCAAAAGGGGTGCTTGCCTTGGGATCCAGCAGACCACTGGCCTGTTGCCAGAAAATGCAAAATGGAGTTACTGGGGTAGGCAGGCTCCTGTAATCACAGCGGCGGGGCCATGATTTTCCAAGTCACATAGGAATTTACAATGTACATGGGAATTACACTGCTTAACTGGAAATGAACGGTATTCTGGATTGGAAACGATGTAGTTTTTTTGTTTTTTTGTTTTTTTTGAGACAGATCTGGCTCTGTTGCCCAGGCTGGAGTGCAGTGGTGCGATCTCCATTCACTGCAAGCTCCGCCCCCCGGGTTCACGCCATTCTCCTGCCTCAGCCTCCCGAGTAGCTGGGACTACAGGCGCCCGCCACCGCGCCCGGCTAATTTTTTTGTGTGTATTTTTAGTAGAGATGGGGTTTCACCATGTTAGCCAGGATAGTCTGGATCTCCTGACCTCGTGATCCGCCCGTCTCGGCCTCCCAAAGTGCTGGGATTACAGGCGTGAGCCACCGCGCCTGGCCTAGAAACGACGTAATTCTAAAAATCTTGCTAATTCCAGGAACAATGACCGTAAAAGAGCGAAAGAATATAAGAAAGAACTGGAAGAAATGAAGAAGCGAATACAAACAAGGCCGTATCTCTTTGAACAAGTTGCCAAGGTAAAACTAAACCATCATTTGTTTTCTTTCTGCCTTAGATAAAACGGCTCTGAGAAATTATGAAACAATTTTAATATGTGGGTATTAAACATTTCCTTGAGGCCCAGAAATTCTAATTTCATTACTACCTTATTTTCCCAAAATAAATAGTACAGTAGAGAATGCTGCTTGTGTTGATTTCATCCAAGAGTGGACTCCAAAGGCATTGGTAAAGGGATATTTCACTTCCTAGAACTTTCACTGTAGTCTAGCATTCAGAGTTCATCAGACCTCAGAGACAGGGACCATTTGGCTCTTTCTGCGCTCTGGAGCCACTGTTCACAGTGCTGGAAAGGTCTCTCTCCTCTGCCTGTGCTGCTGGCCCTGGGCCTCCCCAGTCTCTAGAGCTGTGGCACATTTATAAGTCTCCAAGGATTAGGATGCCCACAAACACCCCACTGGCTTTTTCTAGACTAAGTGGCTTTCAGGCTGGAAGCCTGAAATTTTTTTTTTTTTCTTTTATTTTGTTTGCGTGTGTGTGTGTGTTCCTTGTGGAGCAGGGCTAACCCATAGGCAGTGTACCCAAAGTATCCTGGAAGACTATCATTTTAAGATATTCTCTATAGACTTTTAGGGACATTGGACTCAGCTGAGATCTCCATAAGGATGTAAGGATGCTCTGGTTCTGCTGCATTAGGCTCTGTGAATCCTTTTCCTCTCCAGTTTCAGACAAGTTGGGGCTCCCTAGTGACCTAGTTCCAATGGTGGGGCGTTAGCTCCATCTTATAGTTAGTACATTGTCTAGGCATTTGCTGGCTTCACTTCCTCCTCCCTCCGTAAATCTTTCTCCTCTCGCACACACAAGCACACATGGTCTTGGATTTACTTAGCAACCTGCATTGTTCAAAATCTCTCATGCTTCTTTATGTTAATGTTAAGCAAGCTCACTCTTCAGATCTCAACAGATCTTTCACCTCTCTAGGAAAAATACAAAGTACTCTATGATTTTTTCTTGGAATACTTAAACAAAAAATAATAATCTCCTGGTCCACATGCAGACCATCTGTCCTTCCATTAAGAGTCTTGGTGTAGCTTATTTTTTATTTTAGTGCTCCTGATAATGCTTTGTTGCTTTAAAATCTTAGAAGGTTTTTAGTCCATCCTTTTAAATCTGGGTCTCATTTGTCTCCCAAAAGTCTAAGTCATTGCTTTTCAAAATTGTGGCTCCTAAATCAACAGTTTGGCATCTCTGGGGAGTGTCAGAAATACACAATTACGGTCCTCATCTGACACCTACCAAATGTGAAATCTGCATTTTAACAAGACCTCAGGTGATTTATATCCACATTAAAGCTCGAAAACAAGGGTTAAATAATTTTCATGCAAATCCGTGCCCCATAATAAGGGTAGTGGTGGTAGTGGCAGTATTGTAAGAATACTGATTAAGTACTTTAGAATTGTCTGGTAATTCGTAAGATAGCTACAACAGATTAATTTCCATCCCACAGGATCTAGCCAAGAAAGAAGCAGAACAATGGTATCTAGACACCCTGAAGCAGGCTGGGCTGGAGGAAGACTTTGTGAGAAACAAGGGTCAAGGCACTGGGGCTGTTCAAGAGAAGGAGACCAAAGTCAAGGATTTTCCCAGGTAACCTGAGATGTTGCTGTCATTCTGCAGCTTTCTAAATTGTCATACCCAGTAATACCACTGGGAGGAAACTTTAGAATAGCCACTGGTATTTTGAGATCATAATCCTATATTCATATAATAAGTAATCCAGAGATCCCCCTCCAAGTAACACATTTGAATTTAGACAGTGGTGCAGTTGTGAATAAAATCTGACAAATTGTGTTTCGTTTTCTTCCATTTTGAAACAGATCATTTTCCAATTCCAGTTCCAATTCCATGAGCCGAAACTATTTCTACTTTATTTTTGAAGAAAAATCATGTATATTTTGACTTCTTATAAAACTATAAAACTGTTTTTCTAGCATTCCTTAAAGGTAGCTCATTAGTATCACCTTCTCCATAACCCATTTTGATACTGAGTCAAAGGACGAAAATAGTATCTATCTCCACTATTCTCAGTTGTTTTGTATCTTAGATCCTAGCAGCCCCTACCCTAATTCCTATCTCAGTTTTATACCCCTAGAAATTTTCCTTTACATCCCATGTAAAATAATAATAATGTTGATACTTTTTTTTTTTTTTGAGATGGAGTCTTGCTCTGTTGCCAGGTTGGAGTGCAGTGGTGCAATCTTGATTCACTGCAACCTCCGCCTCCCAGGTTCAAGCGATTCTCCTGCTTCAGCCTCCCGACCCGAGTAGGTGGGACTACAGGTGCCCACCACCACGCCCAGCTATTTTTTGTATTTTTAGTAGAGATGGGGTTTCACTTTGTTGGCCAGGATGGTCTTATCTCTTGACCTCGTGATTCGCCTGCCTCGGCCTCCCAAAGTGCTGGGAGAGACCATTCTTAAACCTTACACAGTGCTTTAAGATTTTCTTTTTTCAGACTGGGCACGGTGGCTCATGCCTGTAATCCCAGCACTTTGGGAGGCTGAAGTGGGTGGATTGCTTGAGCCCAGGAGTTTGAGACCAGCCTGGACAACATGGCAACCCCCATCTCTACAAAAAGTAAAAAGAAAGAAAAATTAGCTGGGTGCAGTGGTACGTGCCTATAACCCCAGCTTCTTGGGAAGCGGAGGTGGGAGGGTTGCTTGAGCTGGGCTGTCCATGCTGCAGTGGGCCGAGATCATGCCACTGCACTCCAGCCTGGGTGAGAGTGAGACCCTGTCTGGAAAAAAAAAAATTTTTTTTTGTTTTTCGTGTTTTATTCTGCAGGTTCCAAAAAACTGCAAAATTCACCATCAGAGATCCAAAGCAGGGTTTAGAAGGATCTCTAGAACAGCCTGCAAGCCCCAGGAAAGTACTGGAGGAGCTGTCTCATCAATCACCAGAAAATCTCCTATCACTTGCTTAATCACTACACTTAAAATCTCTGCTTTTGAAAAATATTAAGCAGCTAACTTGGGTTTGAGTCAAGGCAGGAAAAACTTGGGTTTCGAGTCATGGCTACTGCTAGAAGATGGGGAAATGAAGAGTAGCAGATTAATAGGCTGGGCGCAGTGGCTCACGCCTGTAATCCCAGCACGTTGGGAGGCTGAGGCTGGCAGATCATCTGAGGTCAGGAGTTTGAGACCAGCCCAGCCAACATGGCAAAACTCTGTCTCTACTAAAAATACAGCTGGGCGTGATGACACGTGCTTGTAATCCTAGCTACTTGGGAGGCTGAGGCAAGAGAATCACTTGAACCCAAGAGGCAGAGGTTGTAATGAGCTGAGATCATGCCACTGCACTCCAGTCTGGGCAGCAGAGCAAGACTGTCTCAAAAAAAAAAAAAAGTAGCAGATAACAGGGAATGGTTGAAGGAAATCAAAGTGGGGAGGCCCAGGTGGAGGGATCGTAGCCTAGAGTTAAGGGTTCCTGCTTTGTGCCTCACTTAGAGAATAGGTACAGAAAAGACAGCACAGGCCCAAATGCCTATAGGGGCTAGTGCAGAAACAAATGCATCAGTGGAGTGGGTGTAGACAGTAGGAGACGGTAGAGACTGGCAAGTATCAAATCCTGCTGGAATATAGGCTCAGAGTTAGTACATCAACCATGTTTTCATCAAGCCAGAAATTTGTATGCTACCAACTAATTTAAAAATTACTTAGAAATATTGTATGGGCAAAATAGAATACATCTGTGCGTCAGATTTAGCCCATGGGGGATGAAAAACTTACAACTTCTAGTACAGGATTTCTTATCCTCAGTGCAATTAATATTTTGGGCCACCTAATTCTTTGTTGAGGGTTGGGGAAGGGAACTGTCCTGTACATTGTAGAACCTTTAGGCTGGGCGCAGTGGCTCAAGCCTGTAATCCCAGCACTTTGGGAGGCCGAGACGGGCGGATCACGAGGTCAGGAGATCGAGACCATCCTGGCTAACACGGTGAAACCCCGTCTCTACTAAAAAATACAAAAAACTAGCCGGGCGTGGTGGCGGGCGCCTACAGTCCCAGCTACTCGGGAGGCTGAGGCAGGAGAATGGCGTGAACCCGGGAGGCGGAGCTTGCAGTGAGCTGAGATCCGGCCACTGCACTCCAGCCTGGGCGGCAGAGCGAGACTCCGTCTCAAAAAAAAAAAAAAAAAAAAAAAAGAACCTTTAGCAGCATCCCTGGCCACTACCTGCTCGATGCCAGTAGTACCCCTCTCCCCAGTTTTGACAACAAAAATGTCTCTAGATATTGCCAGATGTCTGCAGGGGGCAAAAATGTCCCTGGCTGAGAACCACTGCTCTAATATAAAAGGCTGCATGAAACAGAAACTGGCATTCTAAGAATACAAGTAATTGCCATGAATACAGTCTACATACTATGTGATTATGCATGTTATTAACAAATTAAGAATAATTTAAAACAATTCTCTCCTGTTACCTGTTTAGAATGTGCCTGTGTGTTTATGTAAGCATGAGGTTCATTTTAAATAAACTTAAAATTTCCCAGACAACCAAGATTTTTCTACTAGTAGGTGAACTTTGGAATACTTTTCTTCTCACCAATAATAATAGGATATTCTGGCTTGGTGCAGTGGTTCATGCTTGTAATCCCAGCACTTGAGGGGGCCAAGGCAGGAGGATCGCTTGAAGCTAGGGGTTCAAGACCAGCCTGGGCAACATAGTGAGACCTTATTTCTACCAAAAAAACACGGCCGGGCACGGTGGCTCAAGCCTGTAATCCCAGCAGTTTGGGAGGCCGAAACGGGCAGATCACGAGGTCAGGAGATCAAGACCATCCTGGCTAACATGGTGAAACCCCATCTCTACTAAAAAATACAAAAAAACTAGCCAGGCGCGGTGGTGGGCACCTGTAATCCCAGCTACTTGGGAGGCTGAGGCAGAAGAATGGCGTAAACCCGGGAGGGGGAGAGGTGGACCTTGCAGTGAGCCGAGATCGCGCCACTGCACTCCAGCCTGGGCAACAGAGCAAGACTCCGTCTCAAAAAAACCAAAAAACAAAAAACAAACACAAAAGGTTAGCTGGACTGGTGGGTGCATGCCTATGTAGTTCTAGCTATTCAGGAGGCTGAGGTGGGAGGATGCCTTGAGCCTAGGAGTTCAAGGTTATAGTGAGTTGTGATTACACTACTGCACTCCAGCCTGGGTGACAGAGCAAGACCCTGTCTCAAATCATGATGATGATTAGATATTTTCTCAGTAGCTGTGGAGACAGGATGATAACAAGAGTGCCTGCTCTAACTAAAGCACCTTTCTCATCCTTTTTTAAAAAATTGTCTTTCTGGAAAAATTCAAAAGTACCAGTTTTTATTGCCATTTTCTCAGATGTATCTTTTTTGGTGGTGACAGAGTGATAATCCAGTAACTACCACCTGGGCTTAAGAAATGACAATGTTCTTGTTGTTTCCTAAGACTCCTCGGTTCAGTTTCACCTGCATGGAATTCTCAGGGTAAATTAGTACACTATCTTAAAGAGAAAGACTAAATTCTTAATCTCTAATAAAACTAATTTTGTGTAAAACAAGAGCCAAAGAACTGACTGGGCTGTTTTGTTTATTTAAAGGAAAACCTGAATCTCTGCATCATGTAATTTTTAACTTTAAAAAAACAAAAACATGAAATCCCTCTTAACATGCTGCTACTGTATGTTCCATTAAAGAAGAAAGCAAAGTGACCAAGTAGAAGTGTATAGGACAAGATAGTACCTCAGCCTGGGCCAAGGGGAGATTCAAGTAATTTATTTTTTTGCAGCCCAGTGGCAGAGTCTCTTACTCAGGTTGCTAAAGGGAGAATGTAACGAGAATTGACATCACTCCCTTCTTCAAAGCAACAAGGCATCTTGAAAGCTCAACTTCCTGGTGAAGCTCTGTTGTTGGTAGCAGGAATTATTTCACCCATGTGAAAAGACAGCTGAGTCTGAGATGAAAACTCTTCAAAGGAAAACCTCCCCTCAACAGTCAGAATGAAGAACTTCAGCCAACACATAATCAAATTCACTTTTGGTCTATCCCAGAATTTTGCATTCGGAAGAGAGGTAGGTACAGTTTCCCAGCCCACAGTCATTGCTTCATTCCTCGTCTGGATCAGATGGTAGTTAGAAAAGAAGCTCTGCTACATCCATCTTCTATACCAGGAAAGAGGAAGAGTGGCAAAAGCAGAGTCTTGTCCTTCAGAGATTCATTCTGGTTCTGTTGTGGGCTATGGCATCCTGTTCCCAGTATATGCATTTTGAGATCAGATAGAGCTGCTCTTCCAGGAGTCAGCACCCACGCTCATGTCCGTCTTTCAGTTAAATCTCCTTGGTTTAGTAACTGTAAAAGATGGAAAGCAAATCTAGAATAGGTTACAGTTGAATTACAGAAAAAATAATTCATACTAAGTAAGGAGGAGGACGGAGAATGCACTGCAGGAAAAGGATTAAGAGTGGAGGATGGAGAGTGCACTGAAGGGGTAAACGAAGGGCATCTACTTCCAAAGCAAACACATGCACAGACTGACAGATGTCACTGTGGCCTTGAGACAGCACTTTAGTCATGTCATAAGGCTGCATTTTAACTCTGGCAATAGAATATTCTGAGTCTATAAGCCAAACTATTATTTGTGTAGTTATCTACTCACCAGTCAGTGACAGAGGAATCTCTTAACTTACAGGGAAAACAGAAATGGTGGAACCAAAATCTTATACATGTCAGCCAAAGGACAGGCTGAACAAGTAGGAGAAGGAAATAGGAAGAGGAGCTATTCCTTTATAAGTACTATATGAGAGCTGAAACCCGCTCATAAAAGATATAGGAGTTCCTTGGGCTTAAAAGAATACCTTTGCTGTGATGAAGGAAGATAAGCCTAAGGGACTCCTGCACAATGGCAGCTACCACTAACATTCTACTCTATACACAAGGCTGTATTCAAAGGAGCTTTTGAAGTAATAAATGAAATTGGTTTCCATTTTAATATAAAAACAAAATGAGGCTGGGTGCAGTGGCTCACGTCTGTAATCCCAGCACTTCGGGAGGCTGAGGCAGGAGAACTGCTTGAGACCAGAAATTTGAGACCCGCTTGGGCAACACAGTGAGGCCCTGTCTCTACAAGAAAATTTTTAAAATTCGGCATGGTGGTACATGCTTGCAGTCCTAGCTACTTGGGAGGCTGAGGGAGGAGGATCGCTTGAGCCCAGGAGTTCAAGGGTGCAGTAAGCTATGATTATGCCACTGCACTCCAGGCTGGGTGACAGAGTGAGACTGTTTTCAGACAAACAAAAATGAGATGGAAACAATTCAGTAAAACTCAGGACAAAAACTGAACTTACTAAAATCTAATAAGTGTGGCAGGAAAGTTAAGAATAGTGTGTTTTTAATGGAGGCCAAGATCCAGACCTTTGCAGTCAAACTTAGCAAAGGTACTTTATAAGAAATATTATAGAATTTGTAATTTCTATTTTTGCCTTGTTTTATTTGGAAAGCAATCTAAGATGCAGTCAACACTAGCTGGGGGCCGGGCGCGGTGGCTCAAGCCTGTAATCCCAGCACTTTGGGAGGCCGAGACGGGCGGATCACGAGGTCAGGAGATCGAGACCATCCTGGCTAACACGGTGAAACCCTGTCTCTACTAAAAAATACAAAAAACTAGCTGGGTGAGGTGGCGGGCACCTGCAGTCCCAGCTACTCGGGAGGCTGAGGCAGGAGAATGGCGTGAACCTGGGAGGCGGAGCTTGCAGTGAGCTAAGATCCGGCCTGGGATCTTAGCTCACTGCACTCCAGCCTGGGCGACAGAGCGAGACTCCGTCTCAAAAAAAAAAAACAAAACAAAACAAAAACCACTAGCTGGGAATCTCTTATACTGGTTCTTGAGTTCAAGAATGTGAACTCAATGTCAATATGGAGCCCCATTTAGAATGACCTTTAGTAAGT
This sequence comes from Theropithecus gelada, assembly GCF_003255815.1. Classification (NCBI taxonomy): domain Eukaryota; kingdom Metazoa; phylum Chordata; class Mammalia; order Primates; family Cercopithecidae; genus Theropithecus; species Theropithecus gelada. The sequence goes on along the minus strand of NC_037675.1, from coordinate 75,261,938 downwards.
ATTAGAGCCCAAAGCCCTGGGGGTCCCAGTTGGGCCTGTGCAAGGAGTCCTCCATCTAATTCTCAGATGTGGCACAATGATGAGGAAAAACAGAGATTTTCCATCTGAACCAAAGAGAGGTGACTTGTAGTTTCTGATGTTTTCCCATGGTAATTTCTTTTCTTTTCTTTTTTTTTTTAAACAGAGTTTGGCTCTGTCACCCAGACTGGAGTGCAGTGGCATGATCATGGCCCACTGCAGCCTCAACCTCTTGGACCCAAGTGATCCTCTCACCTCAGCCTCCCAAGCAGCTAGGACCAGCTAATTTTATTTTATTTTTTGTAGAGATGGGGTTTCCCTGTGTTGCCCAGGCTGGTCTCAAACTCCTAAGCTCAACTGATCCTCCCACCTCGGCCTCCCAAAGTGCGAGGATCAGAAGCATGAGCCACCGCACCCAGCCTCTCATGACAATTTCTGATAACAGATTTGGTTGTTCTCTGGTATTCTTGATAAGCTATTTTTATTTTTAGAGCATATTTACAGGAATTACAAGTTCATCAGTAGACTTTGATCTGTACTGCTTGGTTATCTCCAAAAAGGTGAAATGGACATGCGTTGCAAATAGCCTTCACCTTCTCTGGCACCTGAAAAGTTCTTAAGGAATCAAATTCCTCACTCACTGGAGAAATGGCAAGTTATTACCTAGACCTTGGATGAGGAAGAGGACTAAGCCTGGAACTCTGAGGACCTCACAGCTTGGAAAAAAAAAAAAAAGGAAGGTATTGGAGGACCCAAGTTAGTGAAGAAAGAAAAGGAGGGGATAAGCAATGGAAATGCCTGTGGTAAGAGGAGGAGAATGGTAAAAGTGAAGAAAACACAAAATAAGTGAGGCTCAGACAGAGGGTATGTTTGTAAATATACAAAAACCCATGAGGAAAAAGTGACAGTGCAGGATTTTCAGCTACATCAAGGACAGCACTTTCCCCTTTGTGTTATTAATATTTTTCTAAGTGTTTTGGGCTTCCATTATGAAACTGGGTACTTAGGGCCTGCAGGCCCTTTGTGTCCTCCTGGAGTGAAGACCATACTTCCTTTTTTTTGTTTGATTTTTGGGATGGGATCTCTCCCAGGCTGAAGTGCAGTGGCACAATCATAGTTCACTGCAGCCTCGAACTCCTAGGCTCAAGTTGATCTCCTGCCTCAGCCTCTGGAGTAGCTGGGACTACAGGTATGTACCACTATGCCTGGCTAATTTTTAAAAAACCTTTTGTAAACACAGGATCTTGCTCTGTTGCCCAGGCTTGTCTCGAACTTCTGGCCCCAAGTGATCCTCCCACCTTAGCCTCCAAAATTGCTGGGATTATAGGCATGATCCACCACACCCAGGTCTGTCTTGTTTTTTAGGCAGCCTGTGTTATGCTGTCTCCCTGAGGCTGTAAATGGGCAGCACCTATTACACATGGATGCTCTGAAGCCAATTCCAAGACTCACGCCTGTAATCCCAGCACTTTGGGAGGCGGAGGCAAGTGGATTGCTTGAGTCCAGGAGTTCAAGACCAGCCTGGGCATCATAAGACCCCCATCTCTACAAAAAATACAAAAAAAATTAACTGGGCGTGGTAGCATGTGCCTGTGGTCGCAACTACTCGAGAGGCTGAAGAAGGAGGATCACCTAAGCCTGGGAGGTTGAAGGCGCAGTGAGCAGTGATTGTGCCATTGTACTCCAGCCTGGGTGACAGTGTGAGACCCTGTCTCAAAAAACAAAGACACAATTAACATTATACTGTTCTTGTTTTATCTATTTCCTCCTTTTGTTGTTGTTGCTGTTTGTGATGGAGTATTTCAAAGCAAATTGTAGGCATGTCATTTCTTCTGTATGTATTTCAGTATATGCCTCTAACAGATACAGTATTAAAACTGTCGAAGTTAGGGCCGAGCACAGCGGCTCACACCTGTAATCCCAGCTCTTTGGGAGGCTGAGGCGGGTGGAACACTTGAGATCAGGAGTTCAAGACCAGCCTGGCCAACAGGGTAAAACCCTGTCTCTAATAAAAATACAAAAACTAGCCGGGCTTGGTAGTGGGCACCTGTAATCCCAGCTACTGAGGAAGCTGAGGCAGGAAAATTGCTTGAACCCGGAGGCGGAGGTTGCAGTGAGCTGAGATCGCACCACTGCACTCCAGCCTGGGCGACAGAGTGAGACTCCATCTCAAAAAAAAAAAACTAAAAAAAAAAAAAAACCAGTTGTCAAAGTTAGGAGATAGGTGTGAGCTGCCGCTCTCAGCCCTAACTTTGACGTGTGTTTATCATACTAGTCTCTCTCTCACTATATTCTGAGAATTTCCATAATAAAAGCTTTAAAATAGAAAAATGAAGACAAGAAAAATGGAGGAGAAAGACGAAGACTCTGTGAGACATGTATGATTCATTCCAAAGCAGTTACCAGAAAAAGTGACTTAGGAAAGAACCAATGATATCAAGAGCAAAAACTTTAAATACAAGCAAAGAAAATGGGTCATGACAATGAATAGAAAAGTCCTGGCAAAAGCATTAACATATATGCCCAGAACCCTATAATCCTGGGTACCCCCAAAGATACTAGAGAGTAATGGAGAATATTCAATATAGGATGCAGAATCATTCAAATGATGTAATAGCTTACTGTGGTATAAAGGTTATAATGAAAAGCAAGAAGGCTGGGCACAGTGGCTCACGCCTGTAATTCCAGCACTTTGGGAGGCTGAGGTGGGCAGATCACGAGGTCAAGAGATCGAGACCATCCTGGCCAACATGGTGAAACCCTGTCTCTACTAAAAATACAAAAAAATTAGCCGGGCGTGGTGGCGGGCGCCTGTAGTCCCAGCTACTCGGGAGGCTGAGGCAGGAGAATGGCGTGAACCCAGGAGGCGGCGCTTACAGTGAGCTGAGATCACATCACTGCACTCCAGCCTGGCCAACGGAGCAAGACTCTGACTCAAAAAAAAAAAAAAAAAAAAAAAAAAAGGGAGAAAAGATGGAAGAACACCATAAAAACTAATGTAATACTGAAAGAATCCAAGCTACATAGGTTTTGACAAAAGTTTATCCCTATGAAATGTGCTTGTGATGAAGTAATCCACTCCCATGACACAAGACCAGTGAAATATCCCAAGATTCTAAAAGACTGACCAGTTTGCATTCTGTTTTCTGAGTCAAACCCAGTACTGGTCCATGCCCTGTTAGGAACTGGGCCGCACAGCAGGAGGTGAGCAGCAGGAGAGCAAGCATTACCACCTGAGCTCCACCTCTCCTGTCACATCAGCAGCAGCAATAGATTCTCATAGGAGCACAAACCCTATTATGAACTGTGTATTTGAGGGATCTAGGTTGCGCACTCCTTATCAGAATCTAATGCCTGATGATCTAAGGTGAAATGAAACCGGTCCCTGGTGCCAAAAAGGTTGGAGACCACTGATTTAGATAATGGTTCTCACTTAGCAAGCAAGTGAACAAATTTGTATATGCCCATTTGGTTAAGCCTGGTATCTCCCAGACATATGACCATAGCAGAATGAGCAATAATTACGTTTAATGATTTTGTTACTATCTTTTTTGCTGAGGGACTTTTTCCAGGATGTTATTTCTGGAGAAAAGAAAGGGCTCTCTAGGAAATACTCGCTCATCTCTGGTACAGAAATTTCACCCAATTTACACAGGCCAGGCCCTCTTCTCTGAATAATTTAACAGGTGAGGTCAACATGCATTTATGCAGTGCCTGCTGTGTGCCTTTATAAAATAAAAGCTGCATCTTCATGTTATAGTGTGGCAGAGAATAGTAGGAACAGATATCAACAAGGAATGTGTATAAAAGAACTTTAAAGCTGCGAGTCCCAGCTGTAACAGACCAATCTCCAATTCGTTAAGACCCTAACCCTCAGGCTCCTTTCAAGCTGAACTCATGCTTAATTTAAAGGAAAATATTTGTGTCAAAGTTTCCAGGAAATGGAACTGGAGATTTTTTCAGGTCCTCTAAATTCTCAATCATTCCCCACACAAATTGCCACAGAAACAAAGGGCAAGAGACCACTTTACCTCTTGTGGATTTACTGCAGTTAAGACAGAAACTTCATATGATTGCCTCCCTGACTGCATGGTCACCAGGTGATGTGTCACATCAGGCACTGAAGACAGGGAACGTGGGGATCCTTCAGCAAGCACCTCTGTGAAGCAACAGAAAAATGTTTCAATGAAAAGTGAATCCAGAGATATACCTATCTGGATCATTAAGCCTCTCATTAACAACTCTAAAACTCTATTCCTCTATTTCCCACATTCCTCTATTTCTTCCAAATTAATCCTGTCTCATAAGCATTATCAGTAAATTTGGAAAGTATTATAAAAAGAGACTAGAAAGGCAAGAAATCTTAATACAGAATTTAGAATAATACGGCATTAGCACTGTTAACTGAATTAAAACTATGTATGAAACGGGCAAAAGCTCTTAGGCAAGCAGGTAAGGGAACCAAAGCCACCCTTAAAGCAGTCGCCAATGATACTAATAGCACTTACTAACTGAATATGATGAGAGTGACAAAAACACAGGGCCTCACAGTTTTTAAATGTTCATCAGTGGGATCACCATGAAAATCTTCTGGAAATAGTTTATGGTTATACCACTTAGCCCTCAAAAAATTAAAAGTTTCTTCTAGGGGTTTTCTAGCTTATATGACTATTTTATGCTGTACCATAATTTAATGTTGGCTTATATACTGTCTTTTATCTCTCAATGTTCTCTCCCATATATATGTAAGCTTTCAGTTCTCAACTGGATTTTAAGGTTCCTATCTTCTACTTTTGTCTTTCCCATGGTGCCAGGCACACAGTAGGCACTGAATAAATGCATGCTGACCTCACCTGTTAAGTTTTTCAGAGAAGAGGGCCTGGCCTGTGTAACTTGGGTGAAATTTCTATACCAGAGAGGAGCAAGTGTTTCCTAGAGAGCCCTTTCTTTTCTCCAGAAGATATGGCTTTTGAAGGTATGGAGAAATTGCTTTATATCTCCTCTGTAAAACCTGGTTATGTTCTGTTTAAATGTTTTAAAAGTTAAGTTCTTCCATAACTGCAATAGGAAAGATAGAAATAGTTGGGCTAAGGATGCTAGGATTATGAATAATTTTTTCTTAAGAATTTTTTTCTTTTTATTCTTTTATTATATTATCTTCAATGAAAAAAAAATTTTTTAAAACAGATTCACTAATCCACCCCAGAGAATAAGAACACAAATGTTACTCATACCACAGCTACTCATAAGAAATGAAATTTAAACATACATTGTGGAGACACCCCGTTCCTTAGCCCCTAGTTGCAGTCCATTTTTCCCAAATAAAGCAGAGTTGGAAGTCTTACCATCATCAACTCCCAGGATAGAATTGGTATTTGGTAGGTTCAAGGACTCTCCACCAAGGCTGGGCTGGGAATTCATAGACACCAGGTTTTTACCGGGGACTGAAGCCTCTTCAAGCAAACTACTGCCCATTAGTGGCTCAGCTGCACAGAGAATAGGTTGTGAGAGACATACAGCAATCAAGGCTGTGCCTGGTCCTCATTTTCTTTCAACAGGAAGCTGGCCTTCTCTTTCATTACTAGAAGTTAACCTATAGATGGGATGCCACCTATTTCACCTACTTTCGAGAAACAAGAATAAACCTAGAAGGGAAAAAGTAAGCCTTAGAAGATAATGATCCTTGCTTGTGTTCAGCATCTGAAGAATTAGCGTATGAAACAGGATAGGTGGATCTTTAGAAAGGAATATTTGGAATAATTAAGGAAAGATATGGCAAAGGAATAAGAATTAAAAAGAGTTATCAAATTTCAGACAGGGCAAAAAGGTAGTCATGACTGGTAAGTAAAATACGCTTCCAGCCTGGCCAACATGGTGAAAACCCATCTCTACAAAAATGCAAAAATCAGCCAGGTGTGGTGGCACCTGCCTATAATCCCAGCTACTCAGGAGGCTGAGGCAGGAGAACTGCTTGAACCCAGGAGGCAGAAGTTGCAATGAGTCGAGATGGCGCCACTGCACTCCAGCGTGGGCGACAGAGCGAGACTCCATCTAAAAAAATAAAAAAGCTTAAACTCTTGCCATGCAGAAATCTTTTATCACTGTGTTACTCAAATGCTGGTTCATGAATCAGCACTAGTTACCATCAAAATCACTAGGGGAACTTTTAAAACTACAGATTCTGGGATCTTGCAAATTATCTCATTTATCAGATTGCTTTGTTTTATTGGTGGAGGGAAAAGCAACAAAAAGTATACAAATTTTAAAAGGTTGTAGATGATTCTACTGTACAGCTATGTTTGGAAACCATCAGCCCATCAAATGAGACCAGGTCTATCTACCTAAAACAGAATCAGAAAATTTCCAGATAACCAGGCAAGACAGTGATTTGGCTCTTTGAACCCTAGAAGGTATAGCCCTCCACTCTGCCCACCCTCCTCACCAGTTTGCTCCTGCTCTTGACTCCCAGCTGCTCCCAGCTGCAAGTGATGCTTTCTCATATGCACATTCCTGCTTCCACTCTGAGAGAAGGTCTTCCCACAGACTTGGCACTGATGAGGCTTTTCTCCTGAAACAGGGACCAGGTTAAACAGGGAAGCCAACGGCCAGGCGCGGTGGCTCAAGCCTGTAATCCCAGCACTTTGGGAGGCCGAGACGGGCGGATCACGAGGTCAGGAGATCGAGACCATCCTGGCTAACACGGTGAAACCCCGTCTCCACTAAAAAATACAAAAAAAAAAAAAAAAAAAAAAAAAACTAGCCGGGCGACGTGGCGGGCGCCTGTAGTCCCAGCTACTCGGGAGGCTGAGGCAGGAGAATGGCGTAAACCCGGGAGGCAGAGCTTGCAGTGAGCTGAGATCCGGCCACTGCACTCCAGCCTGGGCGACAGAGCGAGACTCCGTCTCAAAAAAAAAAACCAAAAAAACCCAAAAAAAACCAGGGAAGCCAAAAGGACAGGAAGAGAATGAACTCAAGACCTAGATGGAGAAACCCAAAGAATGTTAAACTCAACATAAGCAGCAGCTCCTTTTCCCATTCCCCACCTTCCCAGCCTCTCAAACTTCAGCATATGGGGTAAGGCAGGAAGAGTACACCAGGAGGGCTTTAGCACACTCCCCGCTCCCAGCCCCTGGTCCTTTTCAGACTCACTGTAATGCTGCCTTCACAAAACCTCTTTGGTATAGGACCATGGCAACCACAAAAAATAGACCTTCTTTTTCAGATAGTCTTACATGGACCTCTAGGATATGTGCTTTCCTCAAGGATTCCAATCCTGGGTTCCTAATATCCCCTTGACATATTCCCCGCCACCCTCTTTAGGGTCAACATTCACACTGGTGGCTCTTCTAACATAATAATCTAAATTGTCCTCTATGTCTTCAAGTCCCAGACTCTCCGTCTCCATTCTACCTACCCAAACAACCATACTTAGAGCAGAGGTCAAAAACTCCTGTCTATAGGGGACTGATAGGTAGCGAAAGTAAGTAAAATGGCCCAGTGGAGGCCACAGTAACCTAGAGAGTACCTAGAAAAGGGGCAGCTATTATTCAGCTCTAGCCAGCTGTTGCCATAGGTACATTAAGGCCTAGCACAGCCAGGTTCTGATTTTTTTTTTTAAATAAGGATTTTTAAGTAGAATCTCCCAATTTCTAAATGCTAGGAACAAATTCACAATTGATAAACACATGGTACAGCAATCTTCATTGCTGGTTGTATTTTGCTGGGAATGCAAAATACAAAAACCTCTTTGGGGGAATCTGACCACATCTAGAAAAACTGTAGATGCACTTGCCCTTTGACCTTGGAATCCCACTTCTAGGAATATATCTCAAAATTATAGTGGCAAAATGTGAAATACTCTATGCACAAGGTTATTCATCACTGCAACATTATTTTAAATGGCTAAATACTGGAAACAACGTAAATATTTATCACAGAGACTGACTAAAAAGCTATAGATACTGCAATAGTCCTGCATAGCAAAAAAAAAAAAAAAAAAAAAAAAAAAGCTATACAATAGAAACAGGGTAGAATATTACAAACCTTAAAACTAAAAACTGAGTCACCATTTGAACCAGCAATCCCATTACTATCTACCCAAAGGAAAATAAACTGCTCTACTAAAAAGACACCTGCCCTCACATGTTCACTGCAGCACTATTCACAACAGCAAAGACATGGAATCAACCCAGGTGCCCATCAGTGGTAGATTAGATAAGGAAAATGTGGCACATACACACCATGGAATACTGTGCAGCCATAAAAAAGAATAAAATCATGTCCTCTGCAGCAACATGGATGCAGCTGGAGGCCATTATCCTAAGCAAATTAACACAGAAACAGAAAATCAAACACCACATGTTCTCAGTTGTAAGTGGGAGCTAAACACTGGGTACTTATGGACACAAAGATGGGAACAATAAACACTGGGGATTCCAAAAGCAGCTATGGGGCAAGGGCTGAAAAACTACCTATTGGGTATTATGTTCACTGCTTGGTCAACAGGATCATTAGTAGCCCAAATGCAATATACCCTTGTAACAAACCTGCACATGTACCTCCTGAATCTAAAATAAATAAAATAAATAAATTTATTTTGTCCAGGCGCAGTGGTTCACACATGTAATCCCAGCACTTTGGGAGGCCGCGCAGGCAGATTACTTGAGGTCAGGAGGTCAAGCCTACATGGTGAAACCGCATCTCTACAAAAATTAGCTAGGCGTGGTGGCGGACGCATGTAATCCCAGCTGCTTCGGAGGTTGAGGCAGGAGAATTGCTGGAACCCAGGAGGTGGAAGTTGCAGTGAGTCAAGATCATGCCACTGTACTCCAGCCTGAGCCACAGAGCGAGACTCCATCAAAAAAAAAAAAAAAAAGGCCAGGCGCGGTGGCTCACTCCTGTAATCCCAGCACTTTGGGAGGCCAAGGTCGGGGGATCACGAGGTCAGATCGAGACCATCCTGGCTGACACGGTGAAACCCCATCTCTACTAAAAATACAAAAAATTAGCTGGGCATGGTGGCCGGCGCCTGTAGTCCCCAGCTATTTGGGAGGCTGACGCAGGAGAATGGCATGAACTTGGGAGGTGGAGCTTGCAGTGCACCAAGATCGCACCACTGCACTCCAGCCTGGGAGACAGCAAGACTCCGTCTCAAAAAAAAAAAAAGAAAAAGTCATGAAATGTCCAGAACAGGCAAATCAATCCAGAGACAGAAAGCAGATTAATGGTTGCCAGGGGCTGGAGGAAGAGAGAAATGGGCAATGATACTAATAATGGGAATTCTTTTTCTTTTTTTAATCATCTCCTGGATATGGGGATCCTCTTTGGGATGATGAAATGTTGTGGAGTTGGACAGTAGAGAAAACTATAAAACTATGAATATATGAATATATAGTTGGCCATACACATCCACTGATTGAACCAAGCAGATAAAAAAAATTCAGAAAAAATAAAAATAAAAAATAACAGGCCAGGTGTGGTGGCTCATGCCTGTAATCCTAGTACTTTGGGAGGCCAAGGCAGGTAGATCACTTGAGGTCAGGAGTTCAAGACCTGGCCAACATGGTGAAACCCTGTCTCTACTAAAAATACAAAAATTAGCCAGGCACGTGCCTGTAATCCCAGCTACTTGGGAGGCTGAGGCAGGAAAATCACTTGAACCCAGGAGGTGGAGGTTTCATTGAGCCGAGATCATGGGCCACTGCACTCCGGCCTGGGCAACAGAGCAAGACTCCATCTAAAAAAATAAATAAATAAAAAATAACAATATAGTAATAAAAAATACAAATAAAAAACCAATATGGCATAACTATTCACATAGCATTTACGTTGTATTAGGTACTATCAGTAATCTAGAGATGATTTAAAGCATATGGGAGGATATGTGTAGGTTATATGCAAATACCATGCCATTTTATGTTAAGAGACTTGGGTTATTTGTGGATTTTGATATCTGCTGGGGTCCTGGAACCTATACACCACAGATAACAAGGGATAATTACATTACTACTAAAAATCACTTAGCTGCACACTTGTCTTCTTTTTATATTTTAGACAGAGTCTCACTCTGTCACCCAGGCTGGAGTGCAGTGGCATGATCTTAGTTCACTGCAACCTCCGCCTCCCGGGTTCAAGTTGATTCTTGTGCCTCCGCCTTATGAGTAGTTGGGATTACAGGCACACACCACCACACCCAGCTAATTTTTGTATTTTTAGTAGAGATAGGATTTCACCATGTTGGCCAGGCTGGTTTTGAACTCCTGACCTCAGGTGATTCACCCGCCTCAGCCTCCCAAAGTGCTGGGATTACATGCATGAGTCACCATGCCCGGCCGGACTGCACACTTTTTTGAGATGAATCTTATGGTATGTGAACTATATCTCAACTTTAAAAATGTATGGATGAAAAGGGAGGGAAATATGAAAAATAACCTGCATTTGCTTGTATATGCAAAAAGAACCATTGGAAAAGTAAACCAAATAGGAAATAAAAAGTGGTTATATCTATAAGAGGAGGAGGGAGGGAACATGGTAAAATGACACACCTATAATCAAGGCTTTTTGAATGCATCTAGCTTTGACTCTACATATTAAAAAGACTTCAAAAAGAAACTGAAGCAAATCTATATATCAGGCTGGCGATATATTAAAACAATGATTTAAAAGGTATTTAAACATAGTATTATTCTAAGAAAAATACAGCTCCAAGAGTCTTAAACTTCATTCTGTAGACAAATTGATAATATTGGTATTATCATTTTGAAACAATATTGCATTAATGTTAGGAACCAAGATTTTCAGTGTAAGAGAAAAAAATATAAAGTACAAAAAAATTCCCTGAAAATTGTTTAATGTGAAAATTTAAATTGGAATTATCAATATGAACCAATTATTTTATTTTCAAAAATATGTCTTCTCTAGTTCTTTCCACCAAAAAGTTCTAGAAACAGTAACAACCTTCTTTTTTTCTTTGAGATGCAGTCTCGCTTTGTTTCCCAGGCTGGAGTGCAGTGGTGCATTTTGGCTCACTGCAGCCTCCACCTCCTAGGTTCAAGCGATCCTCATGCCTCAGCCCCCCAAGTAGCTGGGATTACAGGTGCATGCCACCACACCCAGGTAATTTTTGTATTTTTTTTGTAGAAACAGGGCTTCACCGAGTTGCCCAGGCTGGTCTTGAACTGATGGGCTAAAGTGATATGCTCACCTCAGCCTCCCAAAGTACCGAGATTACAGACATAAACCACTGCGCCCTGCCAACAATGACAACCTAACAGCAACGGGCACGTGGCACCCAGACTGTGGTTCAACTATAAGGAACCAGGACTCCATGGAGGAATAGCTGATTCCAAGTCTAAGGTAAGCCTGGGAACTGTTGTTGTGTTATAAAGCAAAGAGGCTATAACAACACAAATGGGTCATGTCAAAAGCATAAATACGGCATGAGAAGCTCCGAAAATAACAACCAGGCCAGGCACGGTGGCTCACGCCTATAATCCCAGCACTTTGGGAGGCCAAGGCAGGTGGATCACTGGAGGCCAAGAGTTCAAGACCAGCCTAACAAGGCAAAACCCCATCTCTACTAAAAAATGTGCAAAAATTAACAAGACATGGTGGTGGATGCCTGTAGTGCCAGCTACTCACGAAACTGTGGCATGAGAATCGCTTGAACTAGGGAGGTCACTATAATTACCCTGATAAAAAAGCTAAAAATATCACAAGAAAACATTACAGACCAATATCCCTCATGAACATATAGACTCCTTTTCCTCCTTCCTTTCCACTCTCCTGCCCTCCTCCTCTCTCTCTCCCTTTCTCTCATCCTTCCTTCCTTCCCTCCCTCCCTCTCTCTCACTGATTGATTTTTTTTGTAGAGGACAGGTCTACCTATGCTGCCCAGGCCGGTCTAGAACTCCTAGGCCCAAGCAATCCTCCTGCCTTGGCCTCCCAAAGTGCTGAGATTACAGGCATGAGCCACCACATCCAGCGAGTTGTAAAAATTCTTAACAAATTATGACAAAACCAAGTCTAGCACCATATAAATAGGACTATACACCCTGACTAAATGGGATTTACCCTAGAAATACAAAGTTAGTTTTATATCCAAAAACCAACTGTTAGCAGTAACATTAGTAGCATACAGTACAAAAACAACAAGATCATCTCAATAGACACACAAAGGTACTTAACAAGATCCAAACCCATTCATAATAAAAATTCTCAACAAACTAGGAAGAGAAGGTAAATTCCTTCATCTGATAAAGGGCATCTATGAAAAAAACTACAGTTAACATCAAATTTAATCATGAAAGACCAGGCACGGTGGCTCACACCTATAATCCCAGCACTTTGGGAGGCTGAGGCAGGTGGATCATTTCACGTCAGAAGTTCGAGACCAGCCTGACCAACATGATGAAACCCCACCTCTACTAAAAAAAAAAAAAATTAGCCAGCCATGGTGGCGGGCGCCTATAATCCCCACTACTCAGGAGACTGAGGCAGGACAATCGCTTGAACCCAGGAGGCAGAGGTTGCAGTGAGCCAAGATCACATCACTGCACTCCAGCCTGGGCAACAGAGTAAGACTTTGTCTTTAAAAAAAAAAAAATTAATCATGAAAGAATAAATGCTTTTCCCCTAAGACTAGGAAAAAGACAAGGATGCATACTCTCACCACTTTTTTTTTTTTTTTTTTTTTTTTTTAAACAGAGTCTCGCTCTATCGCCCAGGTCAGAGTGCAGTGGTATGATCTTGGCTCACTGCAACCTCCGCCTCCTGGGTTTAAGTGATTCTCATGCCTCAGCCACCTGAGTAGCTGGGATTACAGGCATGAGCTACCACATCTGGATAATTTTGTATTTTTAGTAGAGACAGGGTTTCACCATGTTGGCCAGGCTGGTCTCGAACTCCTGACCTCAGATGATCTGCCTGCCTCAGCCTCCCAAAGCATTGGGATTACAGGTGTGAGTCACTGCGCCGGGCCTCACCACTTCTATTCAACATTGTACTACTAGCCAGAAAAAGAAATTAGGCCAGGTGCGATGGCTCACGCCTATAATCTCAGCACTTTGGGAGGCCAAGATGGGCAGATTACCTGAGGTCAGGAGTTCAAGACCAGCCTGGCCAACATGCTGAAACCCTGTCTCTACTAAAAATACAAAATTATCCAGGTGTGGTGGCTCACGTGTGTAATTCCAGCTCTTGAACCCAGGAGGCAGAGGCTGCAGTGAGCTGAGATTGCTCCAAAAAAAAAAAAAAAAAAAAAAAAAGAAGTTAAGGCCAGGTGCAGTGGCTCATGCCTATCATCCCAACATTGGAAGACTGAGACAGGAAGACTGCTTGAGCTCAGGAGTGTGAAACCAGCCTGGGCAACACGGCAAAACCCTGTCTCTATAAAAATTTTTTAAAAACCTAGCTGGGGGCTGGGCGCGGTGGCTCAAGCCTGTAATCCCAGCACTTTGGGAGGCCGAGGCAGGTGGATCACAAGGTCAGGAGATCGAGACCATCCTGGCTAACACGGTGAAACCCCGTCTCTACTAAAAAATACAAAAAACTAGCCGGGCGAGGTGGCGGGCACCTGTAGTCCCAGCTACTCGGGAGGCTGAGGCAGGAGAATGGTGCAAACCCGGGAGGCGGAGCTTGCAGTGAGCTGAGATCCGGCCACTGCACTCCAGCCTGGGTGACGGAGAGAGACTCTCTCAAAAAAAAAGAAAAAAAAAAAACTAGCTGGGGGCCAGGCGTGGTGGCTCATGCCTGTAATCCCACTACTTTGGTAGGCCAAGGTGGGCAGATGACTTGAGGTCAGAAGTTCCAGACTAGCCTGGTCAACATGGTGAAAACCTGTCTCTACCAAAAATACAAAAATTAGCTGGGCGTGGTGGTGCATGCCTGTAATCCCAGTACTCGGGAGGCTGAGGCAGAAGAATCACTTGAACCTGGGAGCTGGAGATTGCAGTGAGCTGAGACTGTGCCACTGCACTCCAGCCTGGGCAACACAGTGAGACTCAAAAAAAAAAAAAAAAGCTGGGCATGCGCCTGTAGTCCCAGCCTCGGGAGGCTGATGTGGAAGAACTGCCCGAGCCCAGGAGGTCGAGGCTGCCGTGAGCCATGATCATGCCACTGCACTCCAACCTGAGTAACAGAGGGAGACCACGTCTCAAAAAAAACTAATAAATAAAAAAGAAAAGAAAAGAAAGGAAATTAAAGGCACCTAGATTGGAAAGGAAGAAGCAAAACTATCTTTAATCTCCGATGACATGATCTTTTATGTAGAAAACACTAAAAAATCTATTTTTTAAAAACTACTAAAACTCAGCCAGGTGTGGTGGCTCATGCCTGTAATCCCAACACTTTGGGAGGCCAAGGTGGGAATATCACTTGAGGCCAGGAGTTCAGGACCAGCCCAGGCAACACAAAAAGACTCCATTTCTACAAAAAAAAAATAGAAATTAGCTAGATGTGGTGGTGTGAGCCTGTAGTCCTGTTGCGGGAAATTAAAGACTGGAAAGGCTGATATGGAGAACGGGAGGATTGTTTATTTTATGTACGCACCAGCTCAGTGGATTCACATCCAAAAAGCTGAGCATTAAACAAAGACGGAGTGGGGTTTTTACAAACAGACTTATAAAAGTAAAACAAAAGCAGTTAATCGTGACAGGTCACATAATCTATAGCATAGCATAACTTGTGGCCTTGCATAGCTGGTGGCCTTGTAACTGCATTGAAAGAAAAATAAGAACTGGCTAAATACAGACATTTGTAAAACAGTTATGCTTAAGAAGCCAGGGAAGTGAATAACAGTAAAGGAATTTGTCTTTCTCTCTCTTTTTTTTTTCCTTCAACCTTGCTCTGGAAGAGGGGGTGTCTGGAGTCCATTCTTTTGGCCTTGGCTTCTCAAACAGTGTTACTTTTTAACTGTCCTTGAAGTGAACTTGCTAGGCAGAGGAAAACTTGTTCTTTTCTTTTTAACCCTTGCGTTGCCTGTTATTTTCTTGGAGTGAATGAATGCATATTTATTTTTAAATTTCTGCCTCAGTCCCAGCTATTGGGGAGGCTGAGGTGGGAAGATCACTTGTTCCCAGGAGTTCAAAGGCTTCGGTGAGCTATGATGGTGCCACTGCACTCTAGCCTGGGCAATAGAGTGAGACTTTGTCTCTAAAAAAAATAAACAGAAAAAATAGGGTGTAGGAGGAGGGGGAGAGCATCAGGAAGAATAGCTAATAGACGCTGGGCTTAATATCTAGGTGATGGGATGATCTGTGCAGCAAACCACCATGGTAAAAGACACCTTTACCTATGTAACAAACCTGCACATCCTGCACATGTACCCCTGAACTAAAAAGCTGGAAGGAAAAAAAAAAAAGAAACTACTAAAACTCAAGCACTTACCAAGGTTGCAAGATCAATGTACAAAATTCAATTATATTTCTACATATTAGCAATGAACAACTCAAAAATAAAATCAAGGAAACATTTCATTTGAAATAGCATCAAACATGAAATACTAGAAGTAACTAGAGCATCAATTCCTTATTCTCAAAATTCACAATTAAAAGAATTACACATTGATCCTGCCTTGGCTATGCAAATGATCAAATAGCCCTATACTTGATATTAGTGGAAAAGAGTCCAACTACAGAGTTCCACAGTACAGAAGAATTCCAACTAACGTGAAAAGAGTAAATGAGTAAGAAAAACCACCATTTTACAATCCTTAATGAAATAAGGGATTCAGGCATCATTTAGGAATGAAATCAAAAGGTGAAAGGTTGGCTGGGTGCAGTGGCACACGCCTGTTAATCCCAGCACTTTGGGAGGCCAAGGCAGGCAGAACACTTGAGGTCAGGAGTTCAAGACCAGCCTGGCCACATGGTGAAACCCTATCTCTAGTAAAAATATAAAAACTAGTGGGGCGTAGTGGCATGCGCCTGTGATACCAGCTACTCAGGTGGCTGAGACAGGAGAATTGCTTGAACTCAGGAGGTGGAGGCTGCAGTGAGCCAAGATCATGCCACTGCACTCTCGCCTGGGCAACACAGTAGTAACTGTCTCAAAAAAAAAAAAAAAAAAAAAAAAGAAAGTGAAAGGTTCATAGGGAACTTTACAATATAGGGATTAGGCCAGCTGAACCCATGGATCAATTTTGACAACCAAGCACTGTGAGCTTCCTGATGTGACACAAAATGAAGCACACAGAACCATCTCTCACATATTCTTGCCCAAAACTTCCAAACTTTGAAGCTTTTAGAGCTTACTTACATTTATAGGAAATGTAGGGAAACAAGTTAAATGACATAAATGGAAGCAAACCAACACATCCAGAATGTGGGGTATTCTACAGGACTCAACTAACTCTGTTTTGCAAAAACTCTATGAAAAACAACAACAACAACAAAAACTCCATGTAGAAAGATCTAGAGTTTTAAAGACTTAATAACCAAGTATAATATTGGATCTTGTTGGATCCTGATTTAAACAAACCAACTTTAAAAGAAATTTTCGAAACAAGTAGAAAAAACTGAACATTGGTTATAAGATAAAACCAAGGAATTATTAATTTTGATAGGTATAACACCACTGTTGCTATGTAAAAAAAAAAAACTTCTCTACTTTGGTGAATCTTTCACATAATCTGACACAGTAAAGTAAAATAAAAATGCTCTACAATCCAAGCAAAACACATCTGAAGTCCACATCTAGCCTACAGGATACGTTTGCCATCTCTGCTTAGAACCTGTCATCATATTAAAACACTGCTCCACTCCTAATAGCTCAACTCTGCAATGCCCATTCCTGATTGTAATCTCCAACTTCCTTGCTCCCGCTGCAGTAGCTTGCTTTCCTCATAAGTAACTTCCAGTTCCTCCTTTCCACTTGTCATGTTCTGGCTTCCCCTTGGCCCATCATTCAACAATGACCTGATTCCATTCTAGAATCCCTCTCCTCCTTGAGTTCATCTCTTACTCAGCAAGCCTCTGTTCTGATTAACCTCCATCACCTATTTTCTCCAGTGTCCAGCTTTTAAATTGTTCAGCAGTAGCAGAAAAAAGTAATAAAATCTGAGTTATGCTACTTACTCTCAGCTATGTCCTCACTCACTGTTACTTAGCAATCCTTTTATTCATTCTCATTGGCTCAATCAACAAATTCTAAACAGCTGTTGTACGCCAGGAATTTTTTTTTTTCTCACCTCCAACGAACTTACAAGGCTAGTCTACAGACCCCCTCTAGCACTCATCATCCAACACTTTTCTAACCCCTCATAAATATGTGAGTCACCCTGACAACTGGAAAGCCCCCTTTCCCTCCTTATCTTCACTACCACTTTTTTTTTTTTTTTTTTTTTTTTGAGACAGGGTCTCGCCCGGTCATCCAGGCTGGAGTGCAGTGGCACAATCACAACTCACTGCAGCCTCAACCTCCTGAAACTACCATGCTTTTTTTTTTTTTTTTTTTTTTTGAGACGGAGTTTCACTCTTGTTGCCCAGGCTGGAGTGCAATGGCACAATCTTGGCTCACTGCAACCTCCGCCTCCCGGGCTCAAGCAATTCTCCTGCCTCAACTTCCCAAGTAACTGGGATTACAGGCATGTGCTGCCACGCCCGGATAATTTTGTATTTTTTTAGTAGGCTGATCTCGGCAGGATTTCACCATGTTGGCCAGGCTGGTCTCAAACTCCTAACCTCAAGTGATCCACCCGCCTCGGCCTCCCAAAGTGCTGGAATTACAGGCATGAGCCACGACACCCGGCCACTACCATGCTTCTTGAATCAATAATCCTCACCTGCTGCCTCCATTTCCGTATCACTTTATAGCCAATCATTTGCGGAGTTGAACAGATTCTTTCACTGGGTCTCTTTCCATGCTCCCTGCCACTACACTGGAGCAGACTTCTTGACCAGACTGAAAAAAAGTCTTCTCATCTCTTCCTATTTTGGTTTAGCTTCTGCATCACTGCCAGATTAACCTTCAGTAAGCCAAGTTTTCATCAGGTTGTACTTCCAGTAGGCTCCACAAACTCTCCTTTCTGACATTCTAGGCCCTTCTTAAACTACCTTCCCCGTCTTGTTTTCCAAGTAAATCACCATGTCCTACAGGAAAAAAGTCCTTCTAACAAGATACAGGTTTTTCCCTGGGCTGTACCTGACTTCTGGTTGAGAAGATGAGATATATCTGCAGAGTGAGCAAACTGACAGAATTGCAGGGAATTAATTTAAGGCTCCAAACAGAAAATGGGTTGCTAAATCTTACTCCTTTCTTCTCTTCTCCACATCTGCAACGATAAGGTTTGTGGTTCTACTTGCCAAAGGCACAGTTTCTGCCAAAATGGTGACTCAAGCAGGATCACTAACACCTGCTCAGAAGGCAGTAATATTACTGGTGCTGCTACAACTTATATCAATCTTTTTACTTTCTTCTGATGTGAAATCCTCCCCAAGGATAAAAACATCAATTCCTAAAGAGAAGCGTCCACGTTTCATGTAACTTATAAAGCACCCAGCAGAGTGCCAAATTTGCTGTTCAAAAAAAGGCTGTATGAGAAACACAGCTGAAAATAATAATTAGATGTTTCCCCCCCTCCTTGATTATAAGAATTAAGGGCCTAGACTTCTGATTCCGTCATGATGATGAGAAGCTTTCTATCTTTATAGTGAACAGTTTGTTTCTTTTTAGGTGTCTTTATATCACCCCCACAACCCTTTTAGTCTTTTGTCTACTTTTCCTAAAATCTATGAATGGCAAAGGTTCTGATACCTGAGTGAACCACCAGATGTTTTCGGAGACTAGAATACTCAGCAAAGGAACGGCCACATCCTTGGGCTTCACAAAGGAAAGGTTTCTCTCCTAGAGACAGAAAATGAGATAAAGATTCAGTCTTCTGATGAACTGATTACCTGTTACTCTCTTTTCCCACCAACTTTATTCAGAGTCGAATGACTTACCTACTCTGATTTATTTAATTCATGTTATAATTTTAACTGGGCTACCTAGCAAGTGTTGCCTCTCAGTGATCTTTTAGTATACATCCCGCTGACAGCCTTGCCCTTTTCCTTGGAATGGCTGCCTCAAAGCCTATACTTCCTTCTCCCTCCTGGCCCAAGAGCTAGAGAGTTGCATTAACCTACCTTCTTCAGTGATTCCCACCCTCTGAGGATATCAAGATTAATACTGAATATGCGGTCAGGACTTTTACCTTACATCAATTTTCTTTATGACTCAGTTTCTAGATCCATCTAAAAGTATAATTTTTTTGGAGATGAAGTCTCACTATGTTTCCCAGGCTGATCTCAAATTCCTGGGCTCAAGCCTGGGCTACAGAGAGAGAGTGAGACCCTGTCTCAAAAACAAAAAACAAAAAACAAAAAACAAAAAAGATGCAGTCTCTATCCTCTAAAAGTCACAGACCAGTGTGAGACAAATGAATTCATTAAAAAAAAAAAAAAAAAGTGCTCCCTTGCAGTAATTTTTGTAAGCAGCTGAATTTGAGTTCATCTAAAAGATGACAAGGATGGAAGGAAATTTCAGGCACAAGGAATAGTGTGTGAGCAGAGCCTTGAAACTGAGAGTGCCAAGGGAAAGTTCAGAAAATGGCAAGTAAGGCTGGCACAGTGACATTACGGGAGCTGAGCTTTCTAGAAGGGAACAGCACTGCTAGATTATACTATTCTTTCAGACTGTACCACACAGTTTAATGTTTGCGATTCTCCAGCGGTAGCTTTTTTCAATGCTTTATTTGTATACTCATCCCTACCCCAGAATGCTAGGTACTCAAAAGTTATTGAAAGAATGAACAATACATTAATATATGTAACAGAACAAATGTCAAGAAAACAGAACATTTTAGTAATTACAAGGTCAAATGTTTCAAAAGATGAACTAAAGAACTAAAAATACAAAAAGGATTTAGAAAAATATTCTACATAAGAATGTAATGGCATGAAATATTTGCATCAAGCTGGTTAGGGGATATACCTATTTGGAAACTTGAGAGGATGGTTATTTCACTGGGATAAGGGACACAGGAGAAGGAACAGGTTTAAAAGGCAATGCAGCAAAATGGTGAAAAACATGGCCTTTGGGGTCTGTTAATCCAATTCTGACTTCAAATCCTGGCACTACCACTTATTTGTATGGGGAAGGTGTTTAATCTCTTTAAAAATCAGCTTTTCATCTATAATACGGAAATAATACAATTTCAAAAGTGTTTTGAGGATTAAATGAGATAATACCAGGTAAATATTCAGCATGGTGCCTGGCACATAGTAAGCCCTCATAGTAAGCCACTGAATTAGCAGCTTTACTTTTTTTTTTTTTTTTGAGACAGAGTTTTGCTCTTGTTGCCCAGTCTGGAGTACAATGGCGCGATCTCCATTCACTGCATCCTCTGCCTCTTGGGTTCAAGCGATTCTCCTGCCTCAGCCTCCCTAGTAGCTGGGATTACAGGCATGCGCCACCATGCCCCAGCTAATTTTTGTATTTTTAGTAGAGATGGGATTTCACCATGTTGGTCAGGCTGGTCTGGAACTCCTGACCTCAGATGATCCACTCACCTTGGCCTCCCAAAGTGCTGGGATTACAGGCATGAGCCACTGTACCCAGTCAAAATTGTTCTTTTGAGATGGAGTCTCGCTCTGTCTCCCAGGCTGGAGTGTAGTAGCACAATCTTGGCTCACTGTAACTTCTAACTCCCGGGTTCAAGCAATTCTCCTGCCTCAGCCTCCTGAGTAACTGGGATTACAGGCACCCATCACCATGCCTGGCTAATTGTATTTTTAGTAGAGATGGGGTTTCACTGTGTTGGCCAGGCTGGCCTCAAACTCCTGCCCTCAAGTGATCTGTTCGCCTCAGCCTCCCAAAGTGCTGGGATTACAGGTGTGAGCCACTGTGCCCGACCTGAACTGCAGCTTTAATTACTATCAATACTACTAACAAAGATTTGAGGTCAGTTTTGACATTTGAGATAAACTGAGTTGTCAGCATTTAAATATAAAATCCTTGGAAGAGCTCTGGGATCATATCAGAATTCAAATTCCAGCTCTGCCATTTCCTACCTGCATGATATTGGGCAAGTTACTTCTCTCTCTAATCTTCTGTTCCTTTATCAATAAGTACAGTATCTAAGGCATAAAGTTACCTTAAAGATTAAATGAGGTAACATATATGTGGTTGGTACATATTAAAGTGCCTCAACAAATGCTAACTTTTATTATTATTATTTATTATTGAGATTCAGATCTGTGAGGCATCTAGGGAGAAATAATTAAATTGAGGTCTGAGATTGTGACAAGAGAGTGCACTGAGTAAAAGAGAAGGAACGAGAAATTCTGAAACTGATGAAAAATTCAGAGATTAACAGATAAAAGTCAGAAAGAATTAGAAAGAGAAAAATAAAAAACAAAAAAAAAATCAGGCCATATTTTGAAGTAAAAGCGTTTTAAGGCTGGGTGTGGTGGTTCACATATGTAATCTCAGCACTTTGGAAGGGCAAGGTCAGCAGATCACTTGAGGTCAGGAGTTCGAGAACAGCCTGGCCAACATGGCAAAACCCGGTCTCTACTAGAAATACAATTGTCTGGGCATGGTAGTGCACACCTGTAATCCCAGCTACTGGGAGGCTGAGGCACGAGAAAAACTTGAACCCAAGAGGCAGAGGTTGCAGTGAGCTGAGATCACATCACTGCACTCCAGCCTGGCTGACAGAGTAAGACTCTGTCTCAAAAATAAATAAGAAAAAAAGAAAGCTTTTTAAGATGATGTTCAGTGTTATCAAATGGTACAACAAAGGGCTGGTCCGAAGGTAGTGAGTTATCTCAACTGATGTTCACAGTTATAGATCAAGTGCCTTGTTTTACTTTTTCCCCTCTTCTCACTACCGCTCATTTGACTAATTTTAAAAAACGGTACAGGCTGGGCACAGTGGCTCACGCCTGTAATCCCAGCACTTTGGGAGGCTGAGACGGGCAGATCACAAGGTCAGGAGATCGAGACCATCCTACCTAACATGGTGAAACCCTGTCTCTACTAAAAACATACACACACACACAAAATTAGCTGGGCGTGGTGGCGGGTGTCTGTAGTCCCAGCTACTGGGGAGGCTGAGGCAGGAGAATGGCGTGAACCTAGAAGGCGGAGCTTGCAGTGAGCCGAGATCTCACCACTGCACTCTAGCCTAGCAACACAGCAAGACTCCATCTCAAACAAACAAACAAAAAACAAAAAAAAAAGTATGTGTGTGTGTATATATATATATGCCTTTTACTTTTAATTTTACATATGCCTTATGTTTTTATACAAGCTTTTTATTTTATATATGTCATATATATATTCGCCTTTTAATTTTACCTGCTGTCATTTTACCAATGCAAGAATCAAGAAGAGTCAACGAAAGTGGGGAAGAATAGTTACACATTCTAAGAGTGGTCTGGGTTCAGCGATTATACTTTGGCTAGATACTAGAACATGCTAGACTAAGTGGCTTGGAAAATCACCCTTAGACTCTTAGACTATGAGTCAAGGAATCTTTATTTTGTTCCTGTGATATTAACATGCTGTGTGACCCAGAATAATTAACTTCTCTATTCTGTTTCTCATGTTGTGAGGCTCTAATGAGAAAGTCAGGGATTGCATCTTATCTTTTGTATTTTTTCCCACCCTGCCCCATTTAGTGCCTAGAACAGGTTCTGCATGATTTGTGTGACTCAATAAATGTTACTGCCCAAAATCTTAACTGCACAGTGTTCAGAAAGATTTGAACACAGACTGATTTTGTCCAGATCTCCCCACATCATTGTTGTCTGAGAAGGTCTTACAACTCTCCCTACAGGTTAGGCTCCTGGAGACAGAAATCAACATCGTCCACTCTAAACACACAGGTAAAAATACAATAAATATTATTATAAGTGCCACAAGTCATTTGAAAAAGAAATCCCATCTTCAGAGTTCTAGCAACAACCCCAGACCTTCATTTCTATTCCCACTTGAGTTTTTCCTAAGGATAGGCAAACATGCAGAGCCAAGGAGTAGACTGCCCAAAGGAATGTTGGTGCTGCACATACCTGTGTGAATGCGCCGGTGGTTCTTCAGGTTTCCAGCTGTAGTAAACTGCTTACCACAGCCAGACTCATGGCACATAAAGGGCTTCTCTCCATTGTGGGTCCTCATGTGTACCTTCAGCCTCTGCAGCACATAGAAGCTTTTCCCACAACCTTCTGCAGGACAGATGAAGGAGCGGTCATTTCTGCAAAAATAATCACATAAGCAAAAATATCTGAAAATACTCTTTGCTAGAGATGACAAGTCAAAGCCCCTATTGACTCTCAAGGCAAACAGTAAGTCCAAAAACTGGATATATCAGAATCAACTGAAGACTTCGTTAAACCTACAGCTGGGTGGTGGCTCACAGCCTGTAATCCCAGCTACTCTGGAGGCTGAGGCAGGAAGATTACTTGAGCCCAGGAGTTTCAGATCAGCTTGGGCAACATAGCGAGACCTTGTCTCAAAAAAAATTTTTTTTTAATTAGCCAGGTGTGGTGGTGCAAGTCTGTAATCCCAGCTGAGGCTGAGGTAGGAAGATGACTTGAGCACAGGAGTTTGAGACTGCAGTGAGCTATGATGGCGCCACTGTACTCCAGCCTGGGTGAGATCCTGTCTCTTTTAAAAAAAAAAAAAAATCAAACAAAAAACTACAGATGCCTAGCACCACCCCTTAAACTGATTTCATAGGCTCGAGGTAGGGGCCCATGCTTACTTGTTACTTTTAAGTTCTCAAAGGAAATATGTTTTATAATAAAATTTGAGAACTCTTAGTTTAACGTCTTTAGGTCCCAAATGTCTTATTAAATATTTATCAAGAATGAGATAAATGAGACAATGCAAATCTTTCTGTTAAAGAAAAAAAGACATCTTAACCAGAAGTTAACTGGAGTCCCTACTTTCCTGTAATCTATCAACCTGAGGGACAAGCTCCTCTGGAAGAATCAACTTTTGCATCAACATATATCCAAATATGAGATCTCAGATTTGCTCACCGATGAGTCTTGAGGTGGTATTTAAAGTGAGCTGGCCATACAAATGTCCGGTCACAGCCTTCAACTGTACACTTGAGCTTCTTTTCCACTTGAGGAAGGGGCCCAGAATCTTTTGGTTGCCCATCACCAGAACCAAGGTGGACATTTTCTCCTGTAACAGAGTCACATATTTATAATCCAGGAAAGGACCCTACTCAGATACTTAGGCTCAAACAGTAAAGCTCCTATGTTTTCCTCCTAGAGATCATGAATCAGATATCTATCTTCATCTTCCTCAGTTCTCCGTGTACACACTTAACAGCAGAAACTGGGCCAGGCGTGGTGCTCACACCTATAATCCCAAGCACTTGGGAAGCCAAGCTGGGGGGACTGCTTGAGCCCAGGAGTTCCGAGACTAGCATGGGCAATGTGGTGAAACCGTATCTTTACAAAACACAAACAAACAAACAAAAATTAACCAGGCATGGTGGCACAGGCCTCTAGTTGAGGCTCCAAGGCTAAGGCAGGAAGATCACTTAAGCCTGGGAGGTTGATGCTATAGTGAGCCGTGACTGCACCACTGTACTCCAGCCTGGGTGACAGAGCAAGAATCTGTCAATAAATAAATAAATATAACAAAACAATAGAAATGCAAGTGTTCTACATATTTATTCCCTTACTCCAGGAAAAACTACCAAAAACTATCATGTTTTGTTTCACAAGACTAGGCCTCTTTGACAAATTTAAGAGATATCCAAAATGGTTTGCTATTAGAAATCTTAGAAAGCAGAATTAAACCCACTTTGCATTACAGTTTGGTGAGAAGCAGGGATAGCAACACTATCCCTGAGTAGTATGCTACAAAGATGACAAAGTTCTGAGTAGTTAAAAACACTGTATTTTGCTTGTGTCCAGGAGGCGGAGGCTGCAGTGAGCCGAGATTGCACCACTGCACTCCAGTCTGGGCAACAGAGTAAGACCCTGTTTCAAAAACAAACAAACAAAAAATCCCACTGTATTTTAAGGAGAAACAGTCATTCTGGTTCAGTGTGGGCTTTGACAGATAGCCATTTTTATATTTCCATCTTCTGAAATGAATTTGGCCATTTCCTGTCATTCTGGAAACTAAGCACCACCTTCCAATTTCCTGTACCACCCTTCTTTAGTTATAAAATACTTAAGGAATACAAAATTTAAATTTCTAACCACATTTTAAAAAGTAAGAGAAAATATCTACTGCAGTTTTGTTCAACAGAATAAAGAGAGGTAAGGAGTACAAAGTGCCTCCCTTAAATGTAAACAAAATCAGTTAAAAATTTTTATATAAATTCCAAATTAGTAGGTGGTGGTCCTTTTCTTTCACTTTCTTCAAGAAATACTTGAACATCAATAGAGAAAAAAATTAATAGTCATTTAATTCTGCTATAAGCATATGCAGGCAGTGTATCTTTCCACTATATATACCTTAGCAATAAGATTTATATCTCCAAATTTCCCCCTCAATAGCCAAAAGTAGAATATATATGTTGTACCTATCACAACCCCTAGAACCTGATGGCTAATCAAAGGCAGTTTCTGTCCCATCTATTAATCTTCTCCTTGCTATACTTTACCAAATACTAGTCATAAAGCTGATTGCTCCAAGGTCAGAGCAGAACCTAGGATGCTTCCTGCTAGTTACTATTAACTTTTTCTTTAATATTGCCCCAAGATTTTTAAAAATGTGCTTACCTGAAAAATATCTACACATATAGCACAAAAATACATATGCCATGAAGGAATCTTCCCACCAACCCCAGAACTCCAGCTAACTGATTTCTAATGAAAGGTCTGTTAAACATCATGCTTTTTTCTTTTACATTTTTTTGTTTTTGTTTTTGAGACAAGGTCTCATTTTGTTGCCCAGGCTGGAATCCAGTGGCATGATCTCAGTTCACTGCAACCTCGACCTCCCTAGCTCGGGAGATCCTCCCACATCAGCCTCCCAAGTAGCTGGGACTAGAGTCAGGTGTGCACCACCACACCTGGTTAATTTTTTTTTTTTTTTTTTTTTTTTGTAGAGATGGGGTTTTGCCACGTTGCCCAGGCTGGTCTCCTGAGCTCAACAGATCCACCTGCCTCGGCCACCCAGTGTTGAGATTACAGGCGTGAACCACTGCATCGGCCAAAAACATCATGCTAATACAGTGATTCAAATCAGTGATAGTAGGGGCTTTCTGGATTCAGTTTTATAGATATAATAAGAATATTAATATAATCATAAAATAGGAAAAATGAATACATAGAATAAGGAAAGGCTAAGAAATTATTGAAACTCCTCCTGCTCAACAATGAAGATTATCAATATATGCTCAAAGAAATATAAGGCAAATTTTTCCCTAAAAAAAAAAAATCCCTCAGAAAAGAGTGCATTTGAGTTCTACCATGTTGGCCAGGCTGGTCTTGAACTCCTGACCTCCAGTGATCCGCCCACCTTGGCCTCCCAAAGTGCTGGGATTACAGGTGTGAGCCACTGCACCTGGCTGCCATATGGTTTCTGTTACAACAACTCAGCTTTGCCATAGTAGCAGCCTTAGACAATCTGTAAGTAATGTGGATGCCTATGTTCTAAAACTTTAATTATAAAAACAGGTGCGGGCCGGGCACAGTGGCTAACGCCTGTAATCCCAGCACTTTGGGAGGCCGAGGCGGGCCGATCATGAGATCATGAGATCGAGACCATCCTGGCTAACACAGTGAAACCCCGTCTTTACTAAAAATACAAAAAATTAGCTGGGCGTGGTGGTGGGCACCTGTAGTCCCAGCTGCTCGGGAGGCTGAGGCAGGAGAATGGCATGAACCTGGGACGCAGAGCTTGCAGTGAGCCAAGATCACACCACTGCACTCCAGCCTGGGCGACAGAGCGAGACTCCGTCTCAAAAAAAGAAAAAAAACAAAAAACCGGTGGGGATTTGGCCCAAAGGCCTTTGCTGACCTAATATACAACATCTTATGCAAACTTAAAATGTTTCTGTATTTCAAACAACTTTGATTATAAATGAAGATAATGTGCTCTGAAAATCTATGCTAGAGGACTCACAAACTGACTTCAGTGTTGACAATGACAAAGATATTTATGTTAAAAATGCACTAAAATATTGAATAAAATCACTTCATTACATGTTAGTGCAAGGGTGTCCAATATTTTGGCTTCCCTGAGCCAAAATTCTTCTTTCACTGAAAGAAGAAATGTCTTGGGCCACACATAAAATATACTAATACTGGCCAGGCGCGGTGGCTCATGCCTTAATCTCAGCACTTTGGGAGGCCAAGGCAGGCAGATCACAAGGTCAGGAGATTGAGACCATCCTGGCTAACATGGTGAAACCCTGTCTCTAGTAAAAATACAAAAAAAATTAGCCGGGCGTGGTGGCAGGCACCTGTAGTCCCAGCTACTTGGGAGGCTGAGGCAGGAGAATGGCACGAACTCGGGAGGCGGAGATTGCAGTGAGCCGAGACTGCACCACTGCACTCCAGCCTGGGCAACAGAGCAAGACTCCGTCTCAAAAAAAAAAAAAGAAAAAAAACAAAAACAAAAACTAATACTAACGACAGCTGGTGAGCTTTAAAAGAAAAACAACTCATAATGTTTTAAGAAAGTTTACAAATTTGTGTTGGGCTGCATTCAAAGGCATCCTGGGCTACATGTGGCCCACAGGCCGTGAGTTGGACAAGCTTGTGTTAGTGGGTAAAAGCAATATAGATATATTTCATATGATTCAAATGTTTATGTGGGAGCAGGCGCAGTGGCTCACACCTGTAATCCCAGCACTGTGGGAGGCCGAGGCAGGCAGATCACCTTGGGTCAGGAATTTGAGACCAGCCATGGCCAACATGGTGAAACCCTGTGTCTACTAAAAATACAAAAATTAGCTGGGCATGGTGGCATGCATATGTAGTCCCAGCTACTCGGGAGGCTGAGGCAGAGAATCACTTGAGCCCAGGAGGTGGAGTTTGCAGTGAGCACTGCAGTGAGCAGATTGCACTGCTGCACTCCAGCCTGGGCGACAGAGAGAGACTTGGTCTCAAAAAAATAAATAAATAAAAAAAAATGAGTATGTATAACCAAGATCATAAAGTTTCCAAATAGCAACCTATAATGTTAATTTTATCTACATGCCTAAAGGTTTACATAACTAAGTTAGGGGGGAAAAAAAGGCTTTTAGGGAATTAACTTGTTGGAAAATAAAAGACTGTCTTATATTTGGGGTGATTTTTTTTTTGGGGAGACCGAGTTTCGCTCCTGTTGCCCAGGCTGGAGTGCAGCGGTGCGATCTCAACTCACTGTAATCTCCGCTTCCCGGGTTCAAGCAATTCTCCTGTCTCAGCCTCCCTAAGTAGCTGGGATTACAGGCATGCGCCACCATGCCCAGCTAATTTTGTATTTTTAGTAGAGACGGGGTTTCTCAACATTGGTCAGGCTGGTCTCAAACTCCTGACCTCAGATGATCCGCCCACCTCAGCCTCCCAAAGTGCTGGGATTACAGGCGTAAGCCACCATGCCCAGCCTATTTGGGGTGATTTATATTCAGGCATACAAGGTAGTTGTTAAGATAGTAAGGCAACATATTTTGAGAGTAAGAAAAACATCCACACAATGCTTTGCCGATTCTAACATTTCCCAGATAGAATGTTACGTAATCTCCATAACAAGTCAATCAGGTAAGCTGCCTGATCTCCATGTTCAGATCATGAGAAAATTGAAGCTAAGGGAGGTTAAACTGCCCAAGGCAGGGAACTAATAAATGATGATCCCAGGCTTGGATCCCAAGCCCCCAGATTCTAAATTGCAAGCTCCCCTCCCTACACCGCTTCTCATTGGCAAATATGGCACTATTTCTTCAACGTAAGAGGAAATGCTGAAGGTTTCAGCATCCAGAGATTGGCACATACATCTCAGGAAGAATCTCAACTTTAAGGGTCCTACCAAAATGGTAAAATGAACCATTCTAAGTAGCACTATGGTAGTCATAAACAGAACTAAGTATTTTGAAAACGAACAGAAGTTTAGAGTTTGGCTGAGCATGGTTGCTCACACCTATAATCCCAGCACTTAGGGAGCCAGAGGGAGGAGGAGAACCTGAGTCCAGGAGTTTGAGACCTGCCTGGGCAACAGAGCAAAACCCCATTCTCTACAAAAAGGGAAAAAACAGAAGACAAAAAAAAAAAATTTAATGTTTCAAAATATTCATAGGGAACTCTAGTTCTCTATTAGAAACTTTAACTTTTATTTTCATTTGAATGGTAATCAAAAAATAATAATAAGCATATACTAAATAATCTGCATAAACTCCAAACAGCTGTACTAAGTGCTTAAGCTTAGTTTGTGATAATGATAGCATTAAACCATGTAGTACTGAGTTGTCACATGTTAATGAGAAAACACAGAGGCAGACATAAAAAAGAATTCATGACATGCTACATAAGCAAAGATTCTGCAGTGGTCCGAATAGAGCCGTGGTTCTCAAGCTTTAACATGTATCAGAACCAAGTTTTTGACTCAGTAGGTCTGGCATGGGCCTGAGAGTTTGCATTTCTCAGTTCCCATGTGACATCAATGAACCAGTGACAATGCTTTGGAAATTACTAGAACAGAGAAAAGTGGCACAGAGTAATTAGTACAGGCATGCTGAACTGAAAAAGAAAAAGCATTAAAACCATCATAGCTAATTGTTAAACTGCCAGGAGCAGCAATTCAGTTTCAGCAAAACATAATCCTCTGCCACAATGACTTAATGTTATTTTTATTTTCATGGGTTTGGTAGTTTTATTCCTATTAACTGATAAAACTTTTGATTTCATGAGGGTGTAAGAGCTCTAAGTATATAAAGTTTACACAGAATTGATGTTTGTGCGTATTTAAGAGACATTACAATAAAAACAATTCAAACCCCAGAATGTATATTATTTTTTCTTTAAAAGGGGCTCTGTACATTTTTAAAGTTGAGAATTCAGAATACTAGTTGGTTTTGGACACAAATCTAGTATGGCCAAGTTATTTTACAGAAAATAAAATTTAAACAATTTACAGATTTCTAGCTTTCTGCTCTCATCAATAAAATAACTTGAATTATATACAACTCAAACCAGCCACTGCATTACCAAAATCTCTTTGCACAGAATAGCGGCAAGGAAAATGCCAACAGGCCTCACCATTGCTGCTGGTTTTTGCATTCTTTGCCAGTTGTGCACGAGTAGCAGCAATCAAACTGTCATGGGCCAACTCTTGAACCCGGAGGAACCATGGAATGCTACTGTCTGTGCTCTCACTGGAGAGGAAATCATTCCCTGAATCTTCTGCCTCATCCTGTACAAACACTAAGTGCTCAGCTGAAGAGCCCAGACCTGGAAGAAACAAAATATATGAAAAGTTAGCAACCAAGCAAGCCTTTTATTTGCCCTGGCTCAGAAACTCTCCATGTCCCCCCATCTTTTTTTTTTTGAGACGGAGTCTCGCTCTGTCACCTAGGCTGGAGTGCAGTGGCACGATTTCGGCTTACCACAACCTCTGCTTCCCAGGTTCAAGCGATTCTCCTGCCTCAGCCGCCTGAGTAGCTGGGATTACAGGCATGCGCCACCATGCCCAGCTAATTTTTGTATTTTTAGTAGAGACAGGGTTTCACCACGTGGGTCAGGCTGGCTGTGAACTCCTGACCTTGTAATCCGCCCACCTCGGCCTCCCAAAGTACTGGGATTACAGGCGTGAGCCACTGCGCCTGGCCCAGAAACTCTCCATGTCCTAAATAAGCTATTCCTGACCTTCGCCTTTTACCTCAAACTTCTCATTGAAAAGTAGGCTATCACCTTTCTACCTTTAGTCTACAGGCTTGTCGTTACCTTGCCTCCTCTAATTTCAGAGGCAAAGCTGTCTTTCTTGGTCAACCAGACTAACCCCCATCTACAGTATTTCATTCTCATTCTTCAATTATCCCCTCATATATACTTCTGTTATCTCCTCTCTCCCATCTGCAACCAGTTTCCTATCAGCCAGCATTTCCTTAGAGTCTTTAAATATGTCCTAACTCAAGTCTCTCACCCTTATTTTTTAAAAGAAGTAGAAAACCCCAAGTACTTCTCTAGCTATTACCTTCTTCCCTGTTCCTTTAAAGTCAAGTTTCTTGAACAAGTGTACCTTCTAACTTGCGTATCTACTGTCTTACCTCCCATCCACTCCCCATCTCTTTAACCCTGGCCTCTACCTTAGCTACCACAGTAACAACTGCTCTTGCTAGGGTCACCAGACACACACTTCTCACTAATAAGCCCATCATGTAGCATTTGGCATGATTTAGTGTATTTTCTGCCTTAAAACTTCTTCCTCCCTTGGCTTCCCCGCTACCAGTCTCTCCAGTTCTCTTCATCCCCTTCCAGCTGCTCCTTCCTGTTCTTCTGTTGTCCTCTTAAATGTTTTTTCCCAGGGTCCCGGACTTGCCTTCTTTTCTGTTTATGCTTCAGACTTCTCTTGAATCAAAGAATCCACACTCACTGTTTCATACATTTCCTGAATGCTGATAAGCACCAAAACAGACCTTTCTAGAACTCTGGATTCCTGTTTCTAACTCTCTAAAGGACATGTCCTCCTGAATGTACCTCAAAATCTCAACATAAATAGGCATAAATTGGAACTAATCATCCTCCCCCAAGCCTTGCTCTTCCTGTTCGATCTCAGTAAATGGCACTACATAATTTCCCAAACAAGATGGGTCATACTAGAGTCCTCCCTCTCCCTCTACATATTCAAATGGTCACCAGACACACCAATTCTCCAAAATAATAAAATAATAAAGCTTCTTTCTATTTTAAGTATGACTAAGTAAAATATGCCCCACCCCTAATTTTTTTCTTAGGCATTAGCAGAGCTCAAGAAAAGGAAAGAATACCTGCTCTTGTTAGGTTAAGAAGAATAAAAGAAGTGCTATCACTTGGCTGTAGATCTTGCAACAAGCTAGAAGACTCTGAAGTGGACAAAAACTCCGGGGATTTCTGTACAGTCTGAGCTCTCGTCTCCTCTCCGTCTGGACCTACATTCACCCGAAGGCTTCTCAAAACAGCTGAGGAAGGGACCTCCTTGGAGGAGTTAGAATGATTTGTAGTATCATCTAGTAAAGGGAAAATATCACAGCTTTATGTAACACCTATCTCCAGGGGCTCACCATTTTGATACACAGCACCCAACATCTCTTGGAAGCTAACATCCTTATAGGAGCAGACAGCATTCTCATTATACAAATAAAAACTCTGTCTCACAGAAGACCAGAGAGATGGCTTTATGTTCTAAAGGCAGTCAGCCAAAATGTGAGGAACAGAATTCTCTGTCACTTGGCAGTAATGGTTGGTGAATAACCAACCATTCACATTTGGACCATGGAATTTAGTCCTTTTTGAAGCCAGAAATCAGTACTTTTTCCTTGAAAAATATAGCTATACAATGAATACTAACTCAAGAATAGGATCTACATTTTATTTTTCTTGTAGAGAGCTCCCTCTCCTTAACTTTTATATTAGGTTGGTGCAAAAGCTATTGCAGTTTTTGCCATTACCTTTTTACCTCTGGTTGTACCTCAGGCTGTGGTATTTTTTTCTGTGCCACCACACCTGGCTAACTTTTGTATTTTTAGTAGAGACAGTGTTTCACCAGCCAGGCTGGTCTCAAACTCCTGACCTCAAGTGATCCACCTGCCTTGGCCTCCCAAAGTGCTGGGATTATAGGCGTGAGCCACCACGCCCAGCCTGTAATATTGTGTTTTATGAGCTGGGAGGCAAGTATTTGGATTTTCATTTACTTTTATCTATACTTGTTTGTATGTCTCAAATACTTAAAATTAAAACTAAAGGAAATGTGGAAAAGAAAGTGAATGCATTTTTAAAAAATCCATTCATTAGTTGATGAACACAAAACTGATTCCTTATCTTGGTTATTATGAATAATGCTGCAATTAACATGTAAGTATAGATATCTTTGACTTACTGATTTCAATTCCTTTAGATATATACCTACAAGTTAGATTGCTGGGTCATATGGTAGCTCCATTTTTAGTTTTCTGAGGAACTTCCATACAATTTCCATAATGGCTGTACTAACTTACATTCCCACCAACAGTGTACAAAGGTTACCTTTTCTCCATATCCTTGCCAACACTTGTTATCTTCCATCTTTATAACAGTCATTCTAAGGGGAGATGGACACTCTGTTGTTTTCATTTCCTTAATTATTGTTTGTTTTTATATATATATATATATTTTTTTTTTTTTTTTAATTTATTATTACTATTTCTTTTAAGGTGTTGCTCTATCCACCCAGGATGGAGTGCAGTGTTGCAAAAACAGCTTACTGCAGCCTCAAACTCCTGGGCTCTACTGATCTTCCCACCTCAGCTGGGACTACAGGTGCACACCACCATGCCCAGCTAATTTTTAATTTTTTGTAGAGACGAGGTCTCGCCATGTTGCCCAGGCTAGTCTCAATCTCCTGGGCTCAAGCAATCTTCCTGCCTCAGCCTCCCAAAGTGCTGGGATTACAGGCATGAGCCACCACACCTGGCCTGTCTTCAACTTTTCTAACTGGTTCTTTCCTCTTAGCATAAAGCTACCCTCAAATACCTCAGATCTTAACACAAACAAAAAATTTCCCTCTATCTCATCACCTTCTCGTTTTCCTTCTCGTACCAGGAGAGTCTTTAGAAAGTATGTATTGATAGGCCTGATGCAGTGGCTCACACTTGTAATCCCAGCACTTTGGGAGGCCAAGGTGGACTGATCACTTGAGGTCAGGAGTTCAAGACCAGCCTGGCCAACATGGTGAAACCCTGTTTCTACTTAAAATGCAAAAATTAGCTAGGCATAGTGGCGCGCACCTGTAATCCCAGCTACTTAGGAGGCTGAGGCAGGAGACTAGCTTGAACCCGGGAGGGGAGGCAGAGGTTGCAGTGAGCCGATATCGCACCACTGCACTCCAGTCTGGGTGACAGAGTGACACTCCGTCTCAAAAAAAACAGCTTGTACACTCAAGTCACTGCAGCCTGACTTTCCATCCTCTTCTCTCCATGGAACAGGTTCTGCCAAAGTCAATAATGGTGTCCTTTTAGTCCCTATTTCACTGGGCCTGTCAGTAGCATTTGATACAATGATTTCCCCTGGGTTTCATGCCTCCACTCTGCTGATGTTCATCCAACTATTTTAGTCTTCGCTTCTTCCCTCCTTTACAAGTTCTCCTGCCCTACCCTGTACCTTAAATAAATAGTTCCATAGTTTTGCATTGACCTTTTTTCCCCACTCTCACACTCTCTGGGTGATCATATCCATTCCTATGGCTTAAACTACCAAAGCACTAATGATTTCATGGTTGCTTTTTCTCCATGACTCCTAATTTTTACAGTTTCCACCAGTCAGTTATTAAGTGATATATTCATTCCACCACTAACATAGAGTAGGCTAGGCTCTTAAGACTTCTTTATCCTATCTCTAGTGATCTTAATTTTTACCTGGTAACATTAGCCGACTGCATTCTGAGGCTTCAGTCACGGGAAGGAGGGACAAACAAGTAATATCTTTAGCTTCTGATTCTACAAGCCCCTGTCCCAATGGGATGGATGTATTCTGAACAAACTGTACCAGGAGCTAGGGGGAAAAAAGACAACACTGAGAAATACAAGTTGTTAGAAATGTATCTAAACCTCCGAATTTACCAAAAGATAATATTAAGACTATTTACTAGTCTCCTCCATATTCAAAGAAAAACTAAACACCATAATATCTAAAGTTATTTTATCAAGTTCTCTGTTCTAGAGAACAGCTGATTTATATAAAGTCATGTGCTGCATAACGACATTTCAGTTAACAGACCACATACAGTGTTATGGTCCCGTAAGATTGTAATACCCTATTTTTACTGTACTTTTTCCACATTTAGATATGTTTAGATACACAATGTTTACCACTATGCTTCAACTGCCTACAGTATTCAGTACAGTAACATGCTGTATAGGTTTGCAGCTTAGGGGCAATAGGGTATACCATACAGCCTAGGAATGTAGCAGGCTAAACCATCCAGGTCTGTGAAAGTATACTCTACCATGTTCGCATAATAATGAAGTCAACTAATGTCATATTTCTCAGAATGTATCTCTATCGCTAAGTGACACTTCACTGTAATTAAGTTAACCTCTGCCACCTTCTGTCAAACAGAGAAATGATAAAAATACTTACATTTTAAAATAATGGCTTAAAATCAACTGCATCATATTGATTACATTTTACAAAGCAATTTTCTGTGTACTGGCTCATTTAATTATCACATTAACCCAGTAAGATTTAAGATGTATTTTTTTTTTTTGGAGACAGAGTCTTGCTCTGTCACCCAGGCTGGAGTGCAGTGGCACAATCTTGGCTAACTGCAAGCTCTGCCTCGTGGGATCACACCATTCTCCTGCCTCAGCCTCTCAAGTAGCTGGGACTACAGGTGCCCGCCACCAGGCCCCGCTAATTTTTTTTTGTATTTTTAGTAGACATGGGGTTTCACTGTGTTAGCCAGGATGGTCTCGATCTCCTGACCTCGTGATCCACCTGCCTCGGCCTCCCAGAGTGATGGGATTACAGGCGTGAGCCACCGCACCCGGCCTTAAGGTGTATTTTACAGCTGAGGAATCAAATTGAAACATTAAGTGACTTGTCTAAGGTCACATGACTAGTTACGAGCAATGCCAATCCTTAAATTTAAGTAATCTGGTTCCAAATTCAGTGTCCATTCTGCAACACAGATGTGCTAAATTTAAAGTAAGAAAAGTGAACAACAAAAAATGTTTAAATCCCCTAATCACATTTAGAAAGAAAATACTTACATATACAAAATAAACAAAAGAAGAATTTGTAGTAGTAAATATTTATATATGTATACACCTATATACATCGCATGTATCTCATATTTATGTAAGTACATATTTATACATAAACATATTTTTATTTACAAGATTTTATTACATAATTATCTAAATGTATAATGGTTTTACGTATACTGAAAAACATATACAGCTTATAAAACCTAAAATATTTATTATCTGGCTCATTGAATAAAAAGTTTGCTGACCCCTAAACTAAAGATAAACTTTGAAATATAGCCCACCAAAAGAAAAGGAAACAAGCTGACTGGGCTCACCTCTGGTTTGGATTCTAACTCATCTGATAACATTGATTCAGCTTCCAAAACCTGTAGCTATTCAGGGGACAAGTTCAAATTTAATTCAGAGCCAATGATACCTTCCTGTTATGTTCATATTCCTCTAGGAAATACTATGCTCTTCCTGTAAGATGTTGTACTAGGTGGGTAATCAATTTAACCTAGAATAGGGTAAAAAAGAGAGAAGGGGCATTAAGAGCAGTGGGAAAACACAGGTACATAAAGACACTTCTTCACATATCCAAAAACAATCACAAGCAAGCAAATAAAGAATTCAAACCAAAACACTTGTTTTAAAATACAACAAGCTCAACAGGCATCCAAACCCATAAAAATACTATGCTTTGATGCAGTATTTCAACCTTTAATAATCTAAGAAACTATCTTAAATATGGATAGAGCTATGTCCAAAGATGTCCATCTTAAATAATAAACAACTGGAAGCAATGTATATACATACACCACACACACACCCCAATTAGGGAATGATTGATTAAATATGGCACTGTCACTTCAAAATATGCTATCAAGGGTTGGGCATGGTGGCTTACACCTGTAATTCCAGCATTTTGATAGGCTGAAGTGGGTGGATCACTTGAGGTCAATAGTTCGAGACCAGCCTGGCCAACACAGTGAAACCCTCTCTATTAAAAATACAAAAATTAGCCAACCATGGTCGCAGGCACCCGTAATCCCAGCTACTCGGGAGACTGACGCAGGAGAATCCCTTGAACCCAGAAGGTGGAGGTTGCAGTGAGCCAAGGTCAGACCACTGCACTCCAGCCTGGGCGACAGAGTAGGACTCCATCTCAAAAAAGAAACCAACAAACAAATGCTATGAAGACTATGCAGCAACAGATGACTGACATGTTAAATTATAAAAACAAAATACAAAATTATATACTTGCTATTATTAAAACTAGTTATAATAAGCATCAGAAAAAGTAAAAGGAGATTCATACAGCTATGACAGTAGCCATACAGTGTGGTAGGCTGGTGTGACTTAATTTTCTTTTCTCAATTGTCCGATTTTTCTAAAAGGCAACCATATCGTTTTGATAATTTTAAAAATTACATTAAAGAAACAGTAAAAATTTGAAGAGTGTTTCCCAAAGGTAGTACTCTCAGGACCCTGATACGGTTGTTCTCTCCCTATAATTTATTTAGTTAATTAATTTATTTATTTAGAGATGGAGTTTTGCTCTTGTTGCCCAGGCTGGAGTGCAATGGCACGATCTCAGCTCACCGTAACCTCTGCCTTCCAGGTTCAAGCAATTCTCCTGCCTCAGCCCCCCGGAGTAGCTGGGATTACAGGCATGCACCACCACACCTGGCTAATTTTGTATTTTTAGTAGAGACAGGGTTTCTCCATGTTGGTCAGGCTGGTCTCGAACTCCCGACCTTAGGTGATCCGCCTGTCCTGGCCTCCCAGAGTGCTGAGATTACAGGCATGAGCCACCAGGCCCTGCCATTCCCTGGAATTTAAATTCTTACTTTCTAATAGTTTAGTTTCTTTTCAGGATTTTGGAATGTTAGTCCATTTTATTTGGTACAACTGTTGCTAAAATCGGGAGCACTATTACAAATAATCATACAGGGTAAAATGTATCCAGGATGGGTATATTTTCAATCAATGGGTACTTTAAGTTTCCAATTAATACAAGGTAGCATGGAAAGGTAGAACAAGACAGACTTAACAAAGAGGGCACTTAGGCTGGGCACGGTTGCTCATGTCTGTAATCCCAGCACCGAGGCAGGTGGGTCACCTGAGGTCAGGAGTTTAAGATCAGCCTGGACAATATGGTGAAACCCCGTCTCTACCCAAAATATAAAAATTAGCCGGGCATGTGGCAGGTGCCTGTAATCCCAGCTACTTCGGAGGATGAGGCAGGAGAATCGCCTGAACCCTGGAGACGGAGGATGCAGTGAGCTGAGACTGCATCACTGTACTCCAGCCTGGGCGACAGAACAAGACTCCATCTTAAAAAAAAAAAAAATACCTGAATAAATTTTTTTTTTTTTTGTCCTGTTGGTTCCTCCCTCTCTCTTTCTAGCTGCCTGAAATCCTCCTTTTTCATTGTAAAAAAGTAACCATTTAGGCCAGGGCCAGTGGCTCACACCTGTAATCCCAGCATTTTGGGAGGCCGAGGTGGTCGGATCACAAGGTCAGGAAATTGAGACTATCCTGGCCAACATGGTGGAACCCGTCTGGACTAAAATACAAAAAATTAGCCAGGTGTGGTGGCACGTGCCTGCAGTCCCAGCTACTCAGGAGGCTGAGGTGGGGGAGGCAGAGGCTGCAGCGAGCTGCGATCGCGCCACTGTACTCTAGCCTGGGCGACAGAGCAAGACTCTGTGTCAAAAAAAAAAAAAGTAGTAACCATTTACAAGATATAAATGGAAATGCTCCTTCCAAGTTTCCCACATAAAGTATCATAAATCCCTGACTTTTCTTTTTTTTTTTTTTTTTTTGAGACGGAGTCTTGCTCTGTCGCCCAGGCTGGAGTGCAGTGGCTGGATCTCAGCTCACTGCAAGCTCCGCCTCCCGGGTTCACGCCATTCTCCTGCCTCAGCCTCCCCAGTAGCTGGGACTACAGGCGCCCGCCACCTCGCCCGGCTAGTTTTTTGTATTTTTTTAGTAGAGACGGGGTTTCACCGTGTCAGCCAGGATGGTCTCGATCTCCTGACCTCGTGATCCGCCCGTCTCGGCCTCCCAAAGTGCTGGGATTACAGGCTTGAGCCACCGCGCCCGGCCCCTGACTTTTCTTTCACACACATTTTTCTTATTCAAGCTCTGCAACAGCTTCATATGTTTATCCATCCCTCTATTTAGAGAGGAAGGAACCAAGGCTCAGTATTAAGTAATTAAGTAATATACTTAATTACCAAGTTATTAAGTTGCAAAGCCAAGACTCCCACCGACAGGGGAAGTACGCAGGAATCATTAGCGTGAAGAGTGATTACATCTCTCTAGGTTTGATTTTGAATCTCCATGGCTTAAGAATTCCTTTTTTCAGCCTAGGCAACACAGTGAGACCCTATTTCTCTCTCTCTTTTTTTTTTTTTTTTTGTTTCAGACGGAGTCTCGCTCTGTCGCCCAGGCTGGAGTGCAGTGGCTGGATCTCAGCTCACTGCAAGCTCCGCCTCCTGGGTTTACGCCACTCTCCTGCCTCAGCCTCCCGAGTAGCTGGGACTATAGGCGCCCGCCACCTCGCCCGGCTAGTTTTTTTTTTGTATTTTTAGTAGAGACGGGGTTTCACCGTGTTAGCCAGGATGGTCTCGATCTCCTGACCTCGTGATCCGCCCGTCTCGGCCTCCCAAAGTGCTGGGATTACAGGCTTGAGCCACCGCGCCCGGCCTTTTTTTTTTTTTTTTTTTGAGACAGAGTCTGGCTCTGTCACTCAGGCTGGAGTGCAGTGGTGCAGTCTCGGCCAGTGAGACCCTATTTCTACAAAAAAAACCACTTTTTTTCAATTAGTTTCACATGGTGGCACATGCCTGTGGTCCAAGCTACTAGGGAGGCTAAGTAGGAGGATCGCTTTAGCCCAGGAGATTGAGGCTGAAATAGCAGCGATCACACCACTGCACTACAGCCTGCGTAACGAATGGAGGTTGTCTCAAAAAAAACAAGAATTCCTCTTCCCCAATTCCAGCTTAACAAGCCAAGAAATTATCAGATGTTTGTTGTTTAAGTCATCTTTAAGGTTCCTCCAACTTTGAGATTCCAGGATTGTAAAATCTCTGAGGAACCAGACAACTATTTACTGTCCTTTATATGTTATCTATGACATCTTTTTATTTCAGTGTTTTCACTTCAATAATCTTTAAAAATTAACACGAGCATTTTCTCAAGCACTAGGTATTCATATAATAACTAAGTACTGCCATACAATTTTGGTGTCCAAGTTTATGATTTGTATGTGTACAGTATGAATAAAACAGAAAATAGCAGAATGCATTAAGATATGCAACTGAACTCAAAAGAATTTGTACTAGAGCACTATCTTTTTTTTTTTTTTTGAGACGGAGTCTCACTCTGTCACCCAGGTTGGAGTGCAGTGGCTGGATCTCAGCTCACTGCAAGCTCCGCCTCCCGGGTGTACACCATTCTCCTGCCTCAGCCTCCGGAGTACCTGGGACTACAGGTGCCCGCTACTTCGCCCGGCTAGTTTTTTGTATTTTTTAGTAGAGACGGGGTTTCAGCGGGTTAGCCAGGATGGTCTCGATCTCCTGACCTCGTGATCCGCCCGTCTCGGCCTCCCAAAGTGCTGGGATTACAGGCTTGAGCCACCGCGTCCGGCCAGCACTCAGTATCTTATCAAGTGTACTGTGGGGATCTCATCTTTAACAGAGCAACGTACTAATTAGCTACAGGTGTAA
The DNA here is from genome assembly GCF_003255815.1 of Theropithecus gelada. Classification (NCBI taxonomy): domain Eukaryota; kingdom Metazoa; phylum Chordata; class Mammalia; order Primates; family Cercopithecidae; genus Theropithecus; species Theropithecus gelada. The sequence goes on along the minus strand of NC_037675.1, from coordinate 75,221,327 downwards.
CAGCAAATATGCAATTAAACATTCCTATTCCCAATTCCTTACTCAACAGATTTCCAAAACTGCAATGTAAATCTTTTTTAAAAATTAGTTTCATTAAGATATTGTTCACATACCATACTATTGACTCATTTAAAGAGTACAATTAAAATGTCTTTAGTTTATTCAGAGTTGTACAAGCACAATCAATTTTACAACATTTCATCACCTCACAAGGAAACCCTGTGCCCATTAACAGTCACTTCCCACTTCTAATGTGTTTATTATGAGCTTAAAGGGCTTCCATACAAGCTTCCCAGTAAGCAACTGGTGGGTACTAAATATTTGTATAATGAATGAATGACACTACAAATGATACCCACATTTTTCTCTAGTCATCTCTGCTGAACTCCAAACCTTCATTTCTAACTACTTGCTAGGTATCTCCACATGTATGTACATTCAACAGCATCTCAAACCTAACAATGTCCAAAATTCAGATTATTATCTTCCTTACCAAACCTGTTCTTCTTGTATTATCTATTTCAATGATCGCCCAATCTTCCTCCCACTCAGCTGCAAATTCTAGGTCTTTAAATCTCTTTCTCCATTTTTAAATAATTCCCGTGATTCTCTGTTCCCAGAATGTTCTCTATTCCCTACTGTAAAGCCCTGTTTGCGTCTCTCAGTAACTTTCTACTATACTACTAAAACAGGCTTCTAACTGGTCACCCCGCCTTTAAAATTCCTCTTTCCAATGCATCCTTTAGGCAACCATTCAAGTTACCTTTCCAAAACAAAGAAATGCTTATGTCACTTCTATTCAAAGTTCAGTGCCTCAGAATAACTGTCATAACCCTAAGGGTAAACCCTTTCGTTTATACAGAAAAACTCCCCAGAGCTAGAGATTCAGCAACTTGCCAAAAATTAGATGCAAAACGTAAAAAACTAGAACTTAAAACTTCTGACTGCTACTTTAGTTGTCTTTTACTCTGCACCACACTAAGAAAAAAACAAGTGCAATTTCTCACCCCCTAACAAAATGCCCGACTTTATTTCCAAATGTTTCTTTTATTTACTGCAAAGATGCTGCGTTGATCTTCGTGCCAACCTAAGTACTAATTCTTAAGTCCCAACTTAATATTTAACTTCCAAATGGTGCCTAAATGCATTTCTGAGCCTCATGAGCAAGTGGGATAAACTTTAATAAATTGGATTATCTTGAGAAATTTCAGAAAATAAATTCGACATGAAATGTATAAAGGCCGTAAACACAATTCATACACTCTCCCCTACCCCCCTAACTGACAGGCAAAGGTGAAACGGGCGACCCAGCCCAGTCGAGTAGGCAGCTGTCCCTTTTCCAGACGCAGAAAGTAAGTGGTATGAAAGGAGAGGGTAGCTATGGACCGAAACATTTAGGGCAAGGCCTCCTGGCATCCTCTACCCCACACCACAAAGGCCTTAGTAATAAGGCCCCAAGGTCCGCGGGCAGGCCCCGGCTGCGGGTGCAGTCCAAGAGCCCCCGCCCTGGGGACTCGCTGACTCCGGCTTTCTCAGGACAGTCTGTTCCTATATCCCTGTCCCCAAAACCAAGCAAAGGAGTAGGAATATCGCCCCTAAAAACCCGCGAGGGGAAGGGCCAAAGCCGCAGGGCTTCAGACTGGCCGCTCCCAGGCCCGCCAGATCCTGGAGGGATGCCCAAGGAGGGCGGTTTCCTCTCTCGGGGTGAACTCGGCCCCAGGCCCCAAGTAGCCGGTACTGGCCCCCGCCCTCTGGGTTACTACCTAGCCGAGCTGGTGTGGCCAGGCCCACCTCGGAGCTCACCTTCCAGTTCTGGGCAGCCGGCCGGCCGTCTGTCGGTCCCGAATTCCGTCCACACACAGCGTCTTCCGGCTCCCGCCGGAAGCAGCTCGAGCGCGGGACAGGAAGTTTGGCCGACCCCCCACGCACACACCCACTCGCCCGCCTCAGGGCTGGGTGGCTGCAGCGCCGCTCCAGACCCAGACGTCAAGGCTGCTGGCGGGTACTGCCCAGGCCCGCGACGCAGGGCTCCGCCCCGGACAGGAGGAGCCGCAGCCTCCCCGCTCCCAGTCACTCACTCTCGGCCTTCGGGACTCCTAGGTCCGCGAAGCCTGAAAAAACAGGTCAGCTAATTCGTTGACGTCACTGCCACCCCCCAGTAGCGGAGGGAGTAGTTTTTCCCATCAGCGGAGGCGTTGCAATGGAGGCAGACGAGAAAGGATCACTGCTTAAACATTTATCAGAGGTCTCCATGGAGAGGACCTCGAAGTTTCACCGCCTGAGAAAGGAACTTGCAGAATCAAGTTTTGCATTATATACGGGACGGGGTATACAGTGAGTCTGGGTTCGGTGTTGTAATTAGGATGTAAAGAGCTCTTGGATGTCCCAACTGCGGCCTTGAACACTTGACTTCCAAGCTAGATGCCACCTTGTTAAAGCTTTGTGAGTTTGACTGACTTCTTGAAATTACTTACTTTTAAATATTTGCGTGCGGAAGGATGAGACTCAACTAATGTGGGGAATTAAAGGAGTTATCTTTAAAAAGGGATTTTCAAGGTTAAAGATAAGCCTCGATGACAGGTTTGGGTACACAAATTACTAATGGTGATTTAAAATAAAGGAGAAACGTTTCAGAGGAAGATCATTCCACTTTAGAAAAGCAGAGTAGGCCGGACTCGGTGGCTCACGCCTGTAATTCCAGCACTTTGGGAGGCTAAGGCGGGCGGATCACGAGGTCAGGAGATAGAGACCATCCTAACTCAGTGAAACCCCGTCTCTACTAAAGATACAAAAATTAGCCGGGCGTGGTGGCACGCGTCTGTAATCCTAGCTACTCTGGAGGCTGAGGCAGAAGAATCGCTTGACCCCGGGAGGCGGAGTTTGCAGTGAGCCGAGATCGTGCCACCGCACTCCAGCCTGGGCGGCGGCAGAGCGAGACAAAAAAAGAAAAAAAGAAAAAGCAGAGTATAAGGTGCCAATCCAGAGTTGAGGATATTTACTTGGAGGTAAAGGTCCAGTGCTCAAGAGGTGAGAAATACAGATGGAGATTTGGGAGTTAACAACATACAAAGAAAAGGTGAAACCCCCTCAGGAGATGAAATGGTCCAGGAAAAGTAACAAGAAAGAGCCACTCAAGTAAACTGGAGAGGCTGATTCCCAACACAATTTGATCTACTTATTACAAATGTTGCATACAAAAGTGTATTGGCAGTGTGTAGACAGACGATCATAAGCCAAAACATTCAGAAACAATAATCTTCAGTTTTACTGTTCTGTGAGGGTTGAGTACAATTAATAAAACAAACTCTTGAGGTACATCAGCAGTTCCTGAACATTCATGTTTACAAACGTTTGCTAATTTGCTCAGTCCTGTCATTTTCTGAAGCTGTCTTTATTGTCAATCTGTTTTTGTTTTTTGAGACGGAATTTCACTCTTGTCGCCCAGGCTAGGGTGCAATGGTGCGATTTCAGCTCACTGCAACCTCCCCCTCCCAGGTTCAAATGATTCTCCACCCTCAGCCTCTTGAGTAGCCGGAATTACAGGCACCCACCACCATGCCCTGCTAATTTTTGTATTAGAGAGAGGGGGTTTCACTGTGTTGGCCAGGCTGGTCTCGAACTCCTGACCTCAAGTGATCTGCCCGCCTCTGCCTCCCAACGTGCTAGGATTACAGGCTTGAGACATCAGGCCCGGCCGTCAATCTTTTAATCACCTAAAACTCCAACTGATGTTTACATCTGTTTGCCCTCTCAATCTTTACAACTATTTGACAGTATGTGCCTGCTAACCTAAAATAAACATACACTTTTCTCAATATATATTGAGTTTTTAGGCTATACAGTAAATTATTTGGCAAATACAAAGAGATCATCCTCTGGAGTAAATCTTGTCAACTTAACCAACCTAAGTTATTTATTTTCCCATACTAATCCCAACCCAAAGCCGCTGGTCTCCTATCCCAAAAACTGTTACACAAGCTCTGAAACCTCCCAATCCTGCCCCTAGTCCCTATGTACACATCATACCATTAAGTCTCTTTTCTGTCTACAATGTGAAAAAAAGGCCATCTCAATTCTATTTTTACATCAAGTTTCAGTTTAAGAATCATGTAAAACATTTCCAGTTCAACAAATCTTTACTAAGTGCCTCTCAAGTATTCTATTTTAAGCATTCTATTTTAAATTAATAAAAGTTATTATTTTTAAAAACCTATTGTGTATGATTCATTAATGGTTGTATCAGATCATGTAAAACTTTTCCAGTTTAACAAATCTTTACAAAGTGCCTCTCAAGCATTCTTTTAAATTAATAAAAGTAATTACTAAAAGTTACTATTAAAAACCTATTGTGTGTGATCCATTAATGGTTGTTATCAAATCCCCTATGCAACTAAAAATAACACCTATGATCACATTTAAATCGAGAGCTATGTATATTCTAAGCATTTTTTAATGTATCTTTGAAAATATGCAAAATGGAAAAGAAATCTATGATTGCCTTGAAGACATTTACAGCGATTACAAAGAGATTTCTTCTGAAATGCAAACTATCTGCTTTCCAATGTTACCTCCTGTCATCATGGACTGGAATGCAGCTGGAAAAAGAGAAAGTAGATTATCTGAAAAGGTAAATGTCACTATCATACTTGTTTCCAAAAGGTACAACACAAAAAATTATCTTCAATAACCTTTTCAGTGATTTTCAATATTAAGCATAGAAAATTGTCATGAATGTAATCCCAGCACTTTGGGAGGCCGAGACGGGTGGATCACGAGGTCAGGAGATCGAGACCATCCTGGCTAACACGGTGAAACCCCGTCTCTACTAAAAAATACAAAAAAAAACTAGCGGGGCGAGGTGGCAGGCGCCTGTAGTCCCAGCTACTTGGGAGGCTGAGGCAGGAGAATGGTGTAAACCTGGGAGGCGGAGCTTGCAGTGAGCTGAGATCCAGCCACTGCACTCCAGCCTGGGTGACAGAGCAAGACTCCGTCTCAAAAAAAGAAATCTCAAGTAAAAAGTTATACACAAACCCAATTAACATCTTAAAAAAAAGTTTTGCCTATACTGAAAATATTTAATTGGTATCTAATTGGTATGTACATGAATGTTCATTGTTTACAGTATCTGAAGACTAGAGGCAAAAAAAAATATGGGAATAAAATGTCAGTGAAGGCCAGGCATGGGGCCTTGCAACTGTAATCCCAGCACTTTGGAAGGCCAAGGTGGGCGGATCACTTGAGGTCAGGAGTTTGAGACCAGCCTGACCAACATGATGACACCCTATCTCTACTAAAAATACAAAAATCAGCTGGGAGTGGTGGTGTGTGCCTGTAGTCCCAGCTACTCCGGGGACTGAGGTGGAAGCATCATCTGAGCCTGGGAGGGAGAGGCTGCAGTGAACCATGATTGCACCACTGCACTCCAGCCAGGGTGACAGAGCATGGCCCTACCTCAAAAATTAAAAAAAGGGCCAGGCATTCCCACCTGTAAATTCCAGCACTTTGGGAGGCTGAGGCAGGAGGATCATTTGAGGCCAGGAGTTGCCTGGACAATATAGTGAGACCCTGTTTCTATGGAAAATTTAAAAAAAAAAAAGAAAAAAAAAAGGCTGGGCATAGTGGCAGGTAATTGTAGTCCCAGCTACTCTGGTAAGAGGATTGCTTGAGCCCATGGGTTCATAAGTTATAGTTAGCTATGATCATGCTACTGCACTCCAGCCTGGGCAACAGAGCAAGATCATCTCTTTAAAAAAAGGGGGAGGTAAGGGGAAGGAAGGGCAGGGAAGGGGAGGCCAGAGAGGTAGCATTAAAAGATAAAAAGATAAAAGACTTTGGCCTGTGGGGTGGGTCACACCTGTAATCCCAGCACTTTGAGAGGCCGAGACAGGCAAATCACTTTAGTTCAGGAGTTCAAGACCAGCCTGGCCAATATGTTGAAACCCTGTCTCTACTAAAAATACAAAAATTAGCCAGGCCTGCTAGTGCACGCCTGTGGTTCCAGCTACTTGGTAGACTGAGGCAGGAGAATTGCTTGATCTCGGGAAGTGGAGGTTGCAGTGAGCCAAGATCACACCACTGCACTCCAGCCTGGGAGATAGAGCAAGACTCCATCTCAAAAAAAAAAAAAAAAGGCCAGGCATGGTGGCTCACACCTGTAATTCCAGCACTTTGGGAGGCCGAGGCGGGCAGATCACGAGGTCAGGAGATTGGGACCATCCTGGCTATGACAGTGAAACCCCGTCTCTACTAAAAATACAAAAAATTAGCCCGGCGTGGTGATGGGCACCTGTAGTCCCTGCTACTTGGGAGCTGAGGCAAGAGAATGGCATCAGCCTGGGAGACGGAGCTTGCAGTGAGCTGAGATCGCGCCACTGCACTGTTTCCAGCCTGGGCAACAGGGCAAGACTCCATCTCAAAAAAAAACAAAAAGACTTTATCTTTGTGTGTTGAGCACATGTATATAATAAATAAGTCTACATTCATCTTACCTCCCATGTTTTCCAACCCATTTATCACCGTCTCCTTAATCTGTAAATCAAAATAGGTAGATTTAATAGTCTTTAAACTTCAATGTTTCTCTATAATAGTTTCCATACTTACAAAAGGCAGCAATACTATTTAGCACCTTCTGTCTAAAAATAGATACTCTTTATTTCATGTAGGTAGTCCAGAAAAGCTTCCTATCAATTGGTTTTTTTAAAGTAATATCCCATTTTCCCGTTGTTTAATCTCTTCAATTAGTAACAGATTACAAGCTATACACTCTAAAACAGAAAAAGAAAAGTACAGAAGCATACAAAGGTACAACTTTGCCTATCATTTGCAGGTTTCAAGAATAGCCTAGGCCAGTCTGGATGCAGTGGTTCACACCTGTAATCCCAGCATTTTGGGAGGCTGAGATGGGGAGATCACTCGAGGTCAGGAGTTCGAGACCAGCCTGGCCAACATGGTGAAACCCCATCGCTACTAAAAATGCAAAAATTAGCTGAGCGAGTGGCACATGCCTGTAATCCTAGCTACTCAGGAGGCTGAGGCAGGAGAATAGCTTGAACCCAGGAGGCAGAGGTTGCAGTGAGCTGAGATTGCGCCACTGCACTACAACCTGGGTGACAAAGCGAGACTCTGTCTCAAAAAAAAAAAAAAAAAAAAAAGAACAGCCTAGGCCAGTATGTCTGAAGCCCAGATTAATAACTCCTGACTTTCAATCAACAACTAAGACATACATTAGGATGTCCAGGGAGGACAGGGAAGAAGTATGGTGCTAAAGGCATCAGGAGGTGCTTACATGATTTTTGAGAAAGCACAGCTTCTAACACATAGTAGCATCCCATAAATATTTGTTAAATTAATAAACATAACAATTTTACATTTGGGGGAAAACCTATTGATTTTGTGATATAATCTATGGAAAGTAAAGCTAAAAAATTTTAGATAAAGGGAATAACAAACAAGGGTTTGTTAAGGGTTTGTTAATCAGGAGGTTATACTCACCTGGGAGGTAGAGTTAATTTATAATATTCAGCATACTTTTCTTTTGTAGGAATTTTTATAATGAAACTAATATGTTTGCTATAGTACATTTAAATAATGCAAAATTATATCAAGTAGCAGGAAGAATTATATTGATAAAGAATAGAAGTTCTACCTTTAGCTTTCCTTCTTTAAACCACTGACTCAGCTGTAGAATGCCAGGCTCAAATTTGTCTTTATAATTTAACACCAGAAATCTTTCCCTGCAGTGAGGAAGAAAAGGATAATGATCAGAGAATATGACGGGAGTGGTATTCCAAGATCAAACCATTCCAGAATTCTAGTATCTGTTAATCCTTAAAATATTAGGACATAATCACATTGAGTCTGGTCAGATACAGTTTTATGCGGAGTTACAGGTATAACTGTAGAAGACTTCTATTAATAATTTTTGTTGCCAGGCGCAGTGGCTCACGCCTGTAATCCTAACACTTTGGGAGGCCGAGGTGGGCAGATCACCTGAGGTCAGGAGTTCAAGACCAGCCTGGCCAACACAGTGAAACCCCCGTCTCTACTAAAACATAAAAATTAGCTGTGCATGATGGCAGGTGCCTGTAGTCCCAGCTACTTGGGAGGCTGAGACAGGAGAATCGCTTTAACCTGGGAGATGGTGGTAGAAGTGAGCTGAGATCGTGCCACTATACTCCAGCCTGGGCGGCTGAGCGAGACAGCATGTCAAAATAATAAGTTTTTGTCTGCCCAGTATCTACAACCCCATTGGTTAATAGCACCGTGATTTTTTCCTTTGTGGGTAACATCCTTACTCGACCCTCATGTGACCTAACCCAGGCCAGTCAAAGCCAGTAAGTATGTTTTCAGGGAGCTAGTCAGCCAAAACCTAAATATTGAATGGGCTTTAAAAATGTGTATTTTAAAGCTTTCTTTTTGAGACGGAGTTTCGTTCTCGTTGCCCAGGCTGGATGGAGTGCGTGAGGTGATCTTGGCTCACTGCAACCTCCGTCTCCCGGGTTCAAGTGATTCTCCTGCCTCAGCCTCCCAAGTAGCTGGGATTACAGGCGCCCACGACCACGCCCGGCTAATTTTTTGTATTTTTAGTAGAGATGGGGTTTCACCATGTTGGCCAGGCTAGTTTTGAACTCTTGGCCTCAAGCAATCCACCTTGCTTGCTTTGGGATGCCGTCTCAGCATCCCAAAGTGCTAGGATTGCAGGTGCAAGCCACCACACCCGACCTAAGGTTTTATTTAATAAAGAAAAAGTGTCTATGAAGAACAATAGATTTCATACACATCTATGATATTTAAAACCCCATGAACCGGTAATAAGGGCAAAGAGGAAGAACACACCTTGTGATGTTTCTTTCTTTCTGGATTGCCTCTATAGCAGGGGATAGTGGGGGAGGATAAGGCACATCTTTGTTGTACTGAGAAATCTGACCACACAGGATGATATGGCTGTTCTCATTCATCTGCACAAAGAAAAATGATGATAAAATATCCCGTTCCTATGTTTACTGATTTTATGGCTGCCATAATGAAAGCCTCCTTGACTATTTAATCCTTTTTGTCAACTAGTTCGATTTTTTTTTTTTTAATTTACCTGTTAGAGGCATTTGAGAATTTGAGCTAGCTAGAAATAATTATATTCCAAAGGAACACAGAGGCAAATAAATGTTTGGTAATCAGCAAAAGAATTACATTAGTTGTTGTTGCTACTTATTAGTGGTAGAACTGTATTTTTTTGGATTTAAATAATTTAATAATCTCAACTGCAAATAATTTTAGATGCAGCAAAGGACTATGTAGTGTTAATAACTCATCCCAAAAAAAATATTATGATATTTTATAATATTGTTAGTAAATATACATAAATACATGCAGCCTGTGAAACCCATTCTCTACACAAGGTCTGGGGCCATAGCTGTGAGTTGGTCAGTGGTGAGTTAGGGGTCAGAGCTTCACTATTTCAACAATGCAACTGTAATTTTTCACAAAAATAAACCAAAAGTGAAAAATATAATATTGGTAGCAAATAACTGAAATTGAAGTTCATAGTACAAATCTGCAAGTAAAGGGAAGTAGGTATCAGCAAGCTCTTTTGTATCACTTAAATACAATACTGATCATCACATTAAGTCACAATAATCCCTCCAATTTTATAAATTTTTTTCTCAGTATTAGGTAAAAAGATATCACAACATATAAAATGCAGTATTCAAATTTGTAATAGAAATCAGCAAACAACCTGACTTATCACTGTATCACTGATGTTACCACCAACATTGTCAAAATAAACATCCACTCCAGCTGGGCATGATTCACGGAGTTGTTCTGCCACATTCTCTTTTTTATAATTAATTGCAGCATCAAAGCCCAGTTCTGAGGTCAAGAGGACGCATTTCTCATGTGTTCCACAAATCCCCACCACTCTGGAACAACCTAACAAATGGCCAATCTAGGGGAGAAATTTGAAGATTAAATGACTTTATATTGTCACATTTAAATGTAAAAATATACAAGTATGCAAGATATTACAGGTATATGACAGTGTTCATTACAATTTAGGTTAGATTACGCTGCTTTTAATGAAGAGTAATTTGAAAGTAAAAGAACTGAGGGCAGACAATGTCATCCCAAAAAAAAATTATTAAAATTGAACAAAGTTAGACTTACGTTCCTCAACTTATGATGGGGATATGTCCCAATAAAACCATCTTTTTTTTTTTTGGAGACGGAATCTTCACTTTGTTCCCCAGGCTGGAGCTCTGTCCCCTAGGCTGAAGCGCAGTGGCACGATCTTGGCTCACTGCCAGCTCCGCCTCCCAGGTTCACACCATTCTCCTGCTTCAGCGTCCCGAGTAGCTGGGACTACAGGCGCCTGCCACCATGCCCGGCTAATTTTTTTACATTTTTTAGTAGAGATGGGGTTTCAGCGTGTTATCCAGGATGGTCTCGATCTCCTGACCTCGTGCTCCGCCCGCCTCGGCCTCCCAAAGTGCTGGGATTACAGGCGTGAGCCACTGCGCCCAGCCAAAACCATTGTTAGTTGAAAATATCCTAAGCAAAAAATGCATTTAAGCCGGGCGCGGTGGCTCACGCCTGTAATCCCAGCACTTTGGGAGGCCGAGGCGGGCGGATCACAAGGTCAGGAGATCGAGACCACAGTGAAACCCCGTCTCTACTAAAAATACAAAAAATTAGCCGGGCGCGGTGGTGGGTGCCTGTAGTCCCAGCTACTCAGGAGGCTGAGGCAGGAGAATGGCGTGAACCCAGGAGGCGGAGCTTGCAGTGAGCCGAGATCGCGCCACTGCACTCCAGCCTGGGCGACAGCGCGAGACTCCGTCTCAAAAAAAAAAAAAAAAAAAAAAAAAAAAAAAAAAAATGCATTTAATATACCTAACCTACTGAACATCATAGCTTAGCCTAGCCTACCTAAAATGTGCTCAGAACACTTATGGCTGGGCAAAACCATGTGGCAATACAGTACACCATAGAGTACCAGTTGTTTACCCTCATGGTCATTGTCAAAATAAACATCCACTCCAGCTGGGCATGATTGACGGAGTTGTTCAGCCACATACAGTGGCTGACCTGGAGTTACAGCTTGTTGCTGCTGCCCAGCATCTCGAGAGAGTGTCATACTGATATCACTAGCCTGGGAAAAGACCAAAATTCAAAATTCAAAGTATGGCTTCTACTGAATGCATAGGGCTTTTGCATCATTGTAAAGTAGAACCATCATAAGTTGGGGACCATCTGTAGTTTAAATGTTAAAATCTCACAATTTTTGGCTTTCACTCATTGAAAAATATAAAATCAAAGAATAACTAAATTTAAAAAATAAAATTTCACAACTTAAATCTAATTTCATAAAAGGAATAATCAGACCCAAAGCATCACATGCAATTCATTATTTTTCAGGCTTGTGGTGAACTAAAATCACAGCTCAGACACAATGTTTGTTTTCAATGGTTTCAATCTATAAAGGCTATTATTTATAAAAGGATGTACTTTTATAAGATTTTTTTTTTTTTTTTTTCAAAGAAACAGGGTCTCACTCTGTCACCCAGGCTGGAGTACAGTGGTATATTCATAGCTCGCTGTAGCTTCAAACTCTTGGGCTCAAGTACTCTTCCTGCCTCAGCCTCTCAAGTAGTTAGGACAACAGGAGTGCTGCCACACTGGGCTAATTTATTTACTGAAGAGTCTTACTATGTTGCCCAGGCTGGTCTTGAGCTCCTGTCCTCAAGTAATCCTGCCACCTTGGCCTCCCAAAGCACTGGGGTTGCAGGCGTGAGCCACTGTGCCAGGCCGACTTCATAAAATTCTATCAAAATGTTTACATGTCTAGAATTCAATAAGTGGTTTCTTATTTGAGGATATTAATTTAAAATGTGAGTTTGACTTTTAATTCATGAATTCCAAACAGCTTCTCTATCATTCTCTTCCTTATAATAATGAAAGCAAAGCTTTAGCATTTACTACATCTATTTTTGGTTAACAGAGAATAAGACACTAAAATCTGCATTTTTTTTTTTTTTTTTTTTTGAGATGGAGTTTTGCTCTGTAGCCCGGGCTGGAGTGCAGTGGCCGGATCTCAGCTCACTGCAAGCTCCGCCTCCAGGGTTCCCGCCATTCTCCTGCCTCAGCCTCCGGAGTAGCTGGGACTACAGGCGCCCGCCACCTCGCCCGGCTAGTTTTTTGTATTTTTAGTAGAGACGGGGTTTCACCGTGTTAGCCAGGATGGTCTCGATCTCCTGACCTCGTGATCCACCCGTCTCGGCCTCCCAAAGTGCTGGGATTACAGGCTTGAGCCACCGCGCCCGGCCAAATCTGCATTTTTTATTACTGTTATTAAGAGAGTCTAAGTAGGTAAAAAAAAAAAAAAACAAAAAACACCCATTTCTACAAGAAACGTGTGAAAGCCATTATAAATTTATTGAATTTTGGCTGGGCATGGTAGCTCACGCCTATAATCCCAGAACTTTGGGAGCCAAAGCAGGTGGATCCCTTGAGGCCAGGAGTTCAAGACCAGCCTGGCCAACATGGCAAAACCCCATCTCTACTAAAAATACAAAAATTAGCCAGGTGTGGTGGCACACACCTGTAGTCCCAGCTACTCTCGAGGCTGAGGCATGAGGAACCCAGGAGGCAGAGGTTGCAGTGAGCCAAGATTGCGCCACTGCACTCCAGCCTGCAGACTCTGTCTCAAAAAAGAAAAAAAAAATTATCCAATTTTATATTTTTGATGGTATACATATATCCAGAATTTCAATTATGAATTATAACAATCCTCAAATAATCAGAAAATCATATAATTCTCAGAAAGTTTACCTGCCCAGCCACGGATCCACAGGCACCTGCAGCACCACTGACAACCATTGTCTTTTTAGATCCAGCAGTTATATGACCTTTTTCCTGTATCCCAATCAAGGAAGTCAAACCAGGCATACCTATAGCTCCAAGAAAATATGAAAGGTGTCCATTCACAAGTTGTGGGTCTACCTAAAATAAAATATATACTCTTTAAAAATACTAGGAATTCCTGTTTTGAGACAACAAAGTAGAGACAATGTGTTATAGACTGAATTGTGTCCCCGTAACATTTATATAGTAAAGCCCTAAGCCCCAGTGTGACTTTATTTGGAAACAGGGACTTAAAGGAGATATTTAGGATTGAATGAGGACATAAGGGTGGGGTCCTAGTCCAACAAGACTTGTGTCCTGGCCGGGTACGGTGGCTCACATCTGTAATCTCAGCACTTTGGAAGACTGAGGCAGGCAGATCACCTGAGAGCAGGAGTTTGAGACCAGCCTAGCCAACATGGCGAAACCCCGTCTCTACTAAAAATACAAAAAATTAGCAAGGCGTGGTGGTGTATGCCTGTAATTCCAGCTACTTGGGAGGCTGAGGCAGGAGAATCACTTGAACCCAGGAGGCAATGGTTGCAGTGAGCTGAGATCATGCCACTGCACTCCAGCCTGGGTGACAGAGTAAGACTCCATCTCAAAGGAAAAAAAACAAAAACAAAAACAAAAACAAAACAGACTTGTGTGTCCTTAGAAGAAGAAGAAACAAAACAAGATCTATCTCTCTGCACACCCACAGAGGAAAGACTGCCTAAGGACACAGCAAGAAGGTGGCCATCTGCAATCCAGGAAGAGGGGCCTCCCCAGAAACCAAATTTTCCAGAACTCTGATCTTGGACTTCTAGCTTCCAGAACTGTGAGAAAATAAATCTCTGTTGTTTAAACCACCCAGCCTGTAGTATTTTGTTATGGCAGTCCATCAGTATAATAAACAACCCAATATGGTTTATAGAAGAGTAAACCATTCATCAATCTTGCTAAAATTCTATACTTTATTTGTAAAGAGTAAAAAACAATATTACTTCTCTTTATATTAAAAAGAAACTTTAAGGCCAGGTGCAGTGGCTCACGCCTGTAATCCCAGCACTTAGGGAGGCTGAGGTGGATGGATCACAAGGTCAGGAGTTCAAGACCAGCCTGGCCAAAATGGTGAAACCCCATCTCTACTAAAAATACAAAAAATTAGCCGGGTGTGGTGGCAGGTGCCCAAATCCCAGCTACTCGGGAGGCTGAGGCAGAGAATTGTTTGAACCTGGGAGGTCGAGGTTGCAGTGAGTCGAGATCGTGCCACTGCACTCCAGCCTGGACAACAAAGCAAGACTCCGTCTCAAAAAAAAAAAAAAAAAGAAACTTTTAAAAACAATTCCCACATAAGAGACAAAATATTCTTTCTGTTAATGCCCCAAGTATGGGGGAAAAAAAAAAAAGGAAATGCTTAACAAAAAAATACTTGGCAACACTGGAAGATTTTTAAGTCTCTGAGCAATTCCAACATAAACATGTACCTATAAAAATCAACTCTGGCTGGGTACGGTGGCTCATGCCAGTAATCCCAGCACTTTGGGAGGCCAAGACGGGTGGATCATGAGGTCAGGAGTTCAACACTACCCTGGCCAAGATGCTGAAATCCCGTCTCTACTAAAAATACAAAAATTAGCTGGGTGTGGTGGTGGGCGCCTGTAATCCCAGCTACCCGTGTGGCTGAGGCAGGAGAATCACTTGAACCCGGGTGGCAGAGGTTGCAGTGAGCCAAGGTCACGCCACTGCACTCCAGCCTGGGCAACAGAGCAAGACTGTCTTAAAAAAAAAAGAAAAAAAATCAACTCAAATTCCAACAGTTCTCATTACTGATGTTTAAAATGTACCATTAAGGCTGGGCACAGTGGTTCACAACTGTAATCCCAGCACTTTCTAGGGCTGAGGCGGGAGGATCGGTTGAGGCCAGGAGTTCAAGACTAGCCTGGGCAATATGGTGAGACTCTTGTTTCTACACAAAGTTTAATAAAAATGGCTGGGCATGGTGACTCACGCTTGTAATCCCAGCACTTTGGGAGACTGAGGCGGACAGATCACTTGAGGTCAGGAGCTTGAGACCAGCCTGGCCAACATGGCAAAATCCTGTCTCTACTAAAAATACAAAAAATTAGCTGGGCGTGGTGGTGCACACCTGTAATCCCAGCTACTCGGGAGACTGAGGTGGGAAGATCCCTTGAACCCAGGAGGCAGAGGTTGCAGTCAGCCAAGATCACTCCAGCCTGGGTGACAGAGTGAGACGCTGTCTCTAAATACATAAATAAAGTCATTAGCAGACCCAGTCAGGCTATTGCCTATTCTTTTGGCAGCTGCTCTGAAACAACTTTTATTACCTGAGAGACTTTATCTACAATAAGATAACCTTTGTTTACCACGCAATTCCTCCCCTTTCCCTTTTTGTTGCCATTTCCCCCAAAAGCCTCAAGTCCCATTCCTTTAGGCTATAAGAACTTCAAGCTCACACCTGAAATCTCAGCACTGTGGGAGGCTGAGGTGGGAGGACTGCTTGAGCCTAGGAGTTTGAGACCAGATGGGGCAACACAGTGATACCCCATCTCTAAAACAAACAAACAAGCAAAGAAACAACAACAACAAAAAACCTTCAACCATCTGGTCCCTCCTTTGAGTCTTCTATTCTTCTGTGAGGCTCCAGTGCACATACATGAATTAAAATGGTTTTTCTCCTGTTAATCTGTTTACTGTCAGTTTATTTTAGCAGGCTCAATTATCAAACCTTCAGAAGGAAAATTTAAACTTCCCTATACAGCTAACAGTGGAAAAGGAACAAAGGCTTTCCGCATTTTGGCAGCTAGCTAAAAGAAAATATATGCTTTTATTTTTCCCTGATTACAAACACAACTGAATATCAAATGCACAAAGTAAGAATTGCACAGGGGAAAAAAAAATCAGATACGTTCATATATATATCACCTTTTCAAGGTTATTTCCATCCAGAATAACTTTGGTTTGCCAGGGCCAATAGAAAGAAGTCACAAAATCGCCTTTAGTCAAATTTGTGTGTTTGCTTTCTTCTATAATTCCAACACCTCCACCATCAACGACTTGAGATAGCTGCCAAGGTGTTATATAATCAGTGCCAGTGTCTTCATTCATTCTACAACGCTGAAAAAGAAAACATTAAGATAATTTTATCCAATAATGTCAAACCACTCTACTAATTTACCCAATGATAAAAGTATATAATAAGTAATATATCACACACAATACACAAAAATCAACTCAAAATACATTCAAGACTTAAACATAAGACCTGAAACAATATGGTGACTATAGTTAATAACAATGTATTGTATACTTCAAAATTGCCACTGGCTGGGAACGGTGGCTCACGCCTGTAATCCCAACACTTTGGGAGGCTGAGGAGGGCAGATCCCCTGAGGTCAGGAGTTCAAGACCAGCCTGGCCAACATAGTGAAACCCCATCTCTACAAAAATACAAAAATTAGCTAGGCATGATGGTGGTTGCCTGTACAGCTATTCAGGAGGCTGAGGTAGAAGAATCACTTGAACCGGGAGGCAGAGGTTGCAGTGAGCTGAGATCGCACCACTGTACTCCATCCAGTCTGGGCAATGAGAGCAAAACTCCGTCTCAAAAAAAAAAAGAAAAGAAAAAAAGAAAAGAAACTTGCCACGAGGGTAGATTCTAAGTGTTCTCACCACAAACAATAAGTATGTGATGTAATCCATGTTAATTAGCATGTTAGCATAATATAACCACTGTACAATGTAAACATATTTCTTTTTTTTCCTTTTCTTTTTTTTCATGTGGAGTTTCGCTCTTGTTGGCCAGGCTGGAGTACAATGGTGCAATCTAGGCTCACTGCAACCTCCGCCTCCTGGGTTTAAGCGATTTTCCTGCCTCAGCCTCCCGAGTAGCTGGGATTATAGGCATGCGCCACCACGGCCGGCTACTTTTGTGTTTTCAGTAGAGACGCGGTTTCTCCATGTTGGTCAGGCTAGTCTCAAACTCCCAATCTCAGGTGTTCCGCCCGCGGCCTCTCAAAATGCTGGGATTACAGGCATAAACCACCGCGCCCAGCCTGTAAACATTTTAAAACATCATGTTGCATACCATAAACATAAACTTTTTTTTTTTTTTTGCAGATGGAGTGTTACTCTGTCACCCAGGCTGGAGTGTAGTGGCACGATCTGGGCTCAGTGCAACTTCCGCCTTCTGGGTTCAAGCGATTCTTCTGCCTCAACCTCCCGCGTAGCTGGGACTACAGGCACGCGACACCACGCCTGGCTAATTTTTGTATTTTTAGTAGAGATGGAGCTTCACTATATTGGCCAGGCTGGTCTCGAACTCCTGACCTTGTGATCTGCTGGCCTCGGCCTCCCAAAGTGCTGGGATTACAGGTGTGGGCCACTGCGCCTGGCAACAATTTTTATTTGTCAATAAATTTGTTTTTAAATAAAAAATTTAAAAATTGAGGTGACAGTTGCAAAGAAAGCTCTGTGAGTATTCTAAAAGTCACTGAACTGTACATTTAAATGCATGAAACGTATGCTAGTAAATAAAGCTAAAAATTTTAAAGAATTACTTAAGGAAATTGAAGTAATATTATACACATTATACTAGCAAAAAGTAATACAAAATAGTGTTTTGATGGTGTCAAAGGATTGTGGCCAATTAGGTACACTCACATGTTGCTGATACTATAAAACTATTTTTTATGGAAAACAAACTAGCAACACATACACCATAAAACTTGATTTCTTTCAGGCTAAGGATTCTGTCTCCCCAGTGGAAATAACCCAAAAAGTAGTGAAGTAATTTTTATACAGTTGCTCATCCCAACTTCAGACCAAGGACTCTCCCTATTTCATGCCCCCTAACCTCAGATGAGTGCTCTCTTCACCCCTCGAAGACAAGAGTGTCACAGTGGGACCACACCCCGTCTCAAGAGGAGAGCTAACAACTTCTCTGGGTAGTACTCAAGGCTCTCTTCCTCTGTGGCTCACTCTTGCCTCTATCATGAAATCCAAAATGTAGAGGACCACAGCATGGACCAGGAAGTGGAAAACATGGAAGGACGCCTGATCCCATGTGGTTCAGTGTACCCGGGTAAAACCGCGTAAAAGACGAAACAGAGAACTGATGCAGAAGCTTCTGTAAGAATACATTTGCTTCTGCTTGTGTGCCACCTCCCACGTATTCCTTAAAAGCAAGTGCAGCCATAGACACTGGCCAGACCAAGTGCCTGACACTAAACACAGCTAGTAGGAAAAACGGAAATAAGTTCTCTGAGATATAGGAAAAAAATCTACTTTTTCCTCCTTTCACTCACCACTCAACACTTTTAAAAACAGATGTGGTGGGGTATTTCCCCATACACCAACCAAGCAGTTCTGCAGAGGACATCAACTGGGTGTCCCCTAATTCCATTCAGTTCAATTGTGACACTGTCTACCTGGATATAGTGTCAGGTCCCACAGATTAAAGGCTCAGTCCCACAAGACTGCACCTACTTCAGATGCCAATCTCAAGCCCTAGGTTATGGTCTGTGCTTCTGATAAACTGGCTACAAATCAGGGTCCCCACTCTACTCTCTCCTTTGGTTTCATTTGCTAGAGCACCTCACCGAAGTCAGAGAAATACTTTACTTACATTTACTGTTTATTATAAAGGATATTACAAAAGATATAGATGAATAGTCAAATAAAAATAAAAATTAAAAAAAAAGACAAAGAACAAAAATTAATTTAAAAAAAAAAAAAAAAGATGAACAGTCAAATAGAAGAGATGCATGGAGTAAGGCGTATGGGAAAAGGTGCAGAGTTTCCACACCCTCTCCAGGTGCACCACCCTACAGGAATCACCATGTGTTCAGCTATTTGGAAACTCCTCAACAAGGTCCTTCTGGGTTTTGATGAAGGCCTCATTATATAGACATGATTGATTAAACCGAATAAAAGTTCCAACTCTCTGAGCATATGGTTGGTTGCCCTGGTAACCAGCCCCCATCCTGAGGCTATCCAGGAGCCCCCCAACCACTTGTCATCTCATTAGAATATAAAAAGACACCTTGGAGATTCCAAAGGCTTTAGGAATTGTGTGCCAGCAAAGAGCAAGAAGACCAAATACTTCCTATTATAAATCACAATATCACACAAGTAATTCCCTATAGCTAAACAAATGATGTCAACAGAACAGAATGTTATTAACCACCAAAATAAAAATATTTGAACTAGTTTTCCCATTAAAGTCACTTAAAGAATATGAAAGCACATCTATAAACCCACCACTTTGGGAGGCTGAGGCAGGAGGATTGCTTGAGGCCAGGACTTTGAGACCAGCCTGGCCAACAAGTAAAACCCTCTTCTCTATCTTCTCTATCAAATGAAAATAAAAAATTTAAAAAATTAAAAACAATATGAAAGCCAAGTTGTAGATGTACATTAAGGATAATCATGTAAAATACTGTGTACACATAATGATTAATTTTAGTTGTGAATTGGAATGATATAAAATCTCAATTAGTTAACGTTTGTTAGACTCCCTTTTCCCTTTTAAAGCTGCTTAAGAAGCCTGGTGTGGTTGGTGGCTCATGTCTGTAATCCCAGCACTCTGAGAGGCCAAGGCAGGCAGATCACCTGAGGTCAGGAGTTTGAGACCAGCCTGGTCAATGTGGCGAAACCCAGTCTCTACTAAAAATACAAAAATTAGCTGGACATGGTGGTGCACGCCTGTAATCCCAACTACTCAGGAGGCTGAGGCAGGAGAATCACTTGAACCCGGGAGGCAGAGGTGGCAGTGAGCCAAGATTGTGCCACTGCACAGAACAAGACTCTATCTCAAAAGAAAAAAAAAAAAACAAAAAGGTGCTTAGGGTTTTTCTATTTTTTAGAGTGGGGATCTTGCTTTCTGCCCAAGCTGGATTTGAACTCCTGGCTTCAAGCCATCCTCCCGTCTCAGTCTCCCAAGTAGCTGGAAGTATAGTCCCAAGCCACCACACCCAGCCAATTCTTTTTATTTTTTTTCTGAGACAAGAGTCTCTCTCTGTCGCCCAGGCTACAGTGTAATGGAGTGGCACAATCTCAGCTCACTGCAACCTCCACCTCCCCAGCTCAAGCGATTCTCCTGCCTCAGCCTCCCAAGTAGCTGGGATAACAGGCGCATGCCACCATGCCCCGTTAATTTTTGTATTTTTACTAGAGACGGTGTTTCACCATGTTGGCCAGGCTGGTCTCAAACTCCTGACTTCAAGTGATCCACCCGCCTCGGCCTCCCAAAATGCTGGGATTACCAGCATGAGCCACCTTGCTCAGTCTGATTATTTTTTTAAAGGAATGATGCATAGAGAATGTCTAGTGGAAGTATCCCAAAGTGATTTTTCTTCCTTCCTTTATGCAATTAACATTGAATAAACATTATGCTAGTCACTGGAGATAGTGATAAATACAAAACTTTGTTTTCATAAACTTTTTTGTTTTTTTGTTTTGTTTTTTTTTGAGGCAGGGTCTCACTGTGTTGCCCAGGCTGGAGTGCAATGGCACGATCACGGCTCACCACAAGCTTCGACCTCCTGGGCTAAGTGATCCTCCCACCTCAGCCTCCAGAGTGACTGGTGCACCTTAACACTCCTTTTTTTGGTATTGATGGCATCTTTCTATGTTGCCCAGGATGGTTTCAAACTCCGGGGTCAAGTGATCTCCTGCCTCAGCCTCCCAATGTGCTGGGATTATAAGTATGAACCATGGCACCCAGACCATAAACTGACTTTTCATTAGGGAAGACAGATAATCTAACAATTACACACAAGTAATTATTACTTTCAATTGGGATAAATGCTGAATGTCAAGAGGAAAATATAAAAGAGAGGTCTAGACGAGTCTGAGGGTTCAGGGTGATTTACCAAAGGAAATCTCTTTAAAGCAGGCATCTAGGGAATAACAGGGATTACCAGGTAAAGAGAAAGGAGTGGGAGGAGGTTTTTAGATAGAGGGCCAACATGTATGAAGGCTTGCTTTAATATGTACCCGGGACTCTGTTTTAACCAGGTATGGTAAAATGATAGATACGAAGACAACTGCCTTGAAAGAAGAATTTCTTACAGTTGCCAAGGAGGGGAGGACACAATATGCCAAGAAGGGTCGTATGGGGAAGCATGAGAGTTGGTCACGAGGGCAAAGGAGCGAGGAAGAGCATGGCCCAGAGTCTTTTTTATTTTTTTTTGGAGGAAGTATCTTTGGTTTCCACAGGGAAGAAGGGGCAAGGCAGGGTAGGTAACCTTGAGTAGATTACATGACAGCTTTAATAACATCAGAGAGCTCTGATATACAGGGGTGGTTCTTAAGTTGTGCAGCATCTGGCCCTGGGGTGATTTAAGGCAGGGGAGTGTGAGTTAGATACAGGAGGAGTTTAGGGATATGGGCTTTGGATTGGTTGGTTTGTTTATGAATGGCAAGACTCAAATGCAAGTTGTTATCTCTAAAAATAAGCAAATCCTGCCAGGGACAGTTACTCTAGGATTCACAAGCCCCCTAAGATGTGAAAACATCCTAAAATACACTAAATTAAAAACATGATTAATACAAAGATTAAGCAGAAGGGGGCACTGATGTGTTACAAAAGAAAGACATCCCCTGAGGCAACAGTGTGAGGGTAATTGGCAGGTTTCTCTGAGCCTGGACAGGTAAAGGAGTCAGGTTATGCAGCTTCTTTTTTTTTTTTTTTTTTTTTTTTTTGAGACAGAGTCTTGTTCTGTTGCCTAGGCTGGAGTGCAGTGGCTTGATCTCGGCTCACTGCAACCTCTGCCTCACGGGCTCAAGCGATTCTCCTGACTCAGCCTCCCAAGTAGGTGGGACTACAGGCATGTGCCACCACGCCTGGCTAATATTTTTTGTATTTTTAGTAGAGATGGGGTTTCACCATGTTGGCCAGGCTGGTCTCAAACTCCTGACCTCAGGTTATCCGCCCACCTCGGTCTCCCAAAGTGCTGGGATTATAAGCATGAGCCACTGCGCCTAGCCCAGGTTATGTAGTTTCTTAGACCATGTCAAGGCTGATTGGTCTCAATTCCAATGGGAAGCCATTAAACCACTTTAAGCAAGGTGACACAATTAGTTGCTGTTATAAAAAGAATCACTCTGGCACTCTGGCTGCAGTGTGAAAAATGGCTTAAAGGGGCAACGTGTGTATGCAAGGGTACCTACCCTATTAGGAAAGAAACAATGGTAATTCAGAGTAGGTAGACTTCTCTGGAACTACTAAGATATGGACTGAATTGAGAGGTATTTAGGAGGTGGGACCCACAGGACTTCGCAGAGGCAAAATTCTCAAGACGGTGCTTTCTAGCATGAAATGAGTAAGTAGACAAAATATTTACTTCCCTGGAGGAAAAAGATGTTTTTTGGTTTTTGTTTTTGCTTTGAAGTTGGGAGTGTTCTAAGTGAAGATCATTAACTCAATTCATATTATAATCCTATTGTTCCATCATTTTTCCTCCCCTAAAATCTTTTTTTTTTTTTTTTAAGAGAAGGGTCTTGGCCAGGTGCGGTGGCTCACACCTGTGATCCTAACACTTTGGAAAGCTGGGGAAGGCAGATTGCTTGAGCTCAGGAGTTCTGGGCAACATGGCAAAACGCTGTCTCTACAAAAAATATAAAAATTAGCCAGGCATGGTGGCACATGCCTATAGTCCCAGTTACTCCAGAGGCTTAAGTGGGAGGATCACTTGATTCCAGGAGTTCGAGGTGGGGCAACGAGCCGTGATCACACCACCATACTCCAGCTAAAGGGACATAGTGAGATCCTGTCTCAAAAAAAAAAAAAAAAAAAAGTGATTTGGTCATGAGGGCTCTGCCTTCATGAATGGACTAATGCCATTATGGCAGCAGTGGGTTCCAGATAAAAGAATGAGTTTGGCTCTTTCCCCATGCTCTTGCTTGCACTCTTTCTTTTATTCTTTCTTTTATTTATTTATATATTTTTTGAGATGGAGTCTCGCTTTGTTGCCCAGGCTGGAGTGCAGTGGCGCAATCTCAGCTCACTGCAAGCTCCACCTCCTGGGTTCAAGGAATTCACTGCCTCAGCCTCTCGAGTAGCTGGGATTACAGGCGCCCACCAACACACCCAGCTAATTTTTGTATTTTTAGTAGAGACAAGGTTTCACCGTCTTGGCCAGGCTGGTCTTGAACTCCTGACCTCATGATCTGCCCGCCTCGGCCTCCCAAAGTGCTGGGATTACAGGCGTGAGCCACCATGCTCAGTCTATTTTTATTTTTCAGAGACAAAATCTTGCTCTGCTGCCAACGCTGGAGTGCAGTAGCGTGATCATAGCTTACTGCAGCTTCAACCTCCTGGGCTCAAGGGATTCTCCCACCTCAGCATGCCGAGTAGCCAGGACTGCAGGCACATACCACCATGCCTAGTTAATTTTTTTTTTTTTTTGAGACAGAGTTTCACTCTTGTTACCCAGGCTAGAGTGCAATGGCACGATCTCGACTCACTGCAACCTCTGCATCCCAGGTTCAAGCGATTCTCCTGCCTCAGTCTCTTGAGTAGTTGGTATTACAGGCACCTGCCACCATGCCCAGCTAATGTTTTTTGTATTTTTAGTAGAGACAGGGTTTCACTATGATGGCCAGGCTGGTCTTGAACTCCTGACCTCAGGCGACCTGCCCACCTCAGCCTTCCAAAGTGCTGGGATTACAGGCGTGAGCCACTGTGCCCGGCAAATGTTTTGTAGAGACGTGGTCTTGCTATATTGCCCAAATTTGTCTTGAATTCCTGGCCTCAAGTGATCCTCCAGCCTTGGCCTCCCAAAGTGATGGGATTACAGAGATGAACCATTGTGCCTAGCCTCTTTTTTTTCTTTCTTCTACTGTATAGCTACTCAATTTATATGCTCTTGCCCTTCTACTTTACACTATGCGAAGACACAGTTAGAAGGCCCTTGCCAGATCCCAGTGTCATGCTCTGGAACTTCTCAGCCTCCAGAACCATGAACCAAATAAATTTCTGTTCCTAATAAATTATCTACTTTGTGGTAATGTATTAATAAGCGCATAAAACAAACTAAGACAATAATGAACCAATCAATAGAATAAAAAGCAAAAACCACGATTGTCAATAGGTATGGAAAAAGCGTTTTACAAAATCCAATACCTCTGCTGGGGGAAACGGAAAGTGGTGATGGCCACACAACACTGTGAATGTGCTGTGTGTGTATGTTCTTTCTTTTTTTTTGAGATGGAGTCTCGCTCTGTCACCCAGGCTGGAGTGCAGTGGCAAGATCTCTGCTCATTGCAAGCTCTGCCTCCCGGATTCACACCATTCTCCTACCTCAGCATCCCAAGTAGCTGGGACTACAGGCACCCGCCACCATGCCTGGCTAATTTTTTGTATTTTTAGTAGAGATGGGGTTTCAAAGTGTTAGTCAGGATGGTCTCGATCTCCTGACCTCATGATCTGCCTGCCTCGGCCTCCCAAAGTGCTGGGATTACAGGCGTGAGCCACCGTGCCTGGCTGTGTGTATGTTCTTAATGCCAATGAATTGTATACTTAAAAATGGTTAAAATGGTAAATTAAATTATTATATATATTTCACACCAATAAAAAAAAATCCACACCCTTTCATGATAAAAACACTCAACAAACCAGAAATAGGAGGAAATTCCCTTAATCTTATAAAGGATATATACAAGAATCCTACAATGAACCAGGTGCATTGGCTCATGCCTGTAATCCCAGCACTTTGGGAGGCCGAGGTGGGCAGATCATGAGGTCAGGAGTTCAAAGACCGGCCTGGCCAACATAGTGAAACCCTGTCTCTACTAAAAATACAAAAATTAGCCGGGCATGGTGGCACATGCCTGTAATCCCAGCTACTCGGGAGGCTGAGGCAGAAGAATCGCTTGAACCTGGGAGGCAGAAGTTGCAGTGAGCCAAGATCATGCCACTGCACTCCAGCCTGGGCAACAGAGTGAAACTCCGTCTCAAAAAAAAAAAAAAAAAAAAAAAATCCCACAATGAACATCATACTTAATGGTGAAAGACTGAATGCTTTCTCCCTAAGATCAGGAACAAGACAAAGATGTGTACTCTCAATACTTCTACTCAATACTATACCAGATATTCTAGTAAGGGTAATTAGGCAAAAAAATGAAATAAAAGGCATCTATATTGGAAAAGAAGAAGTAAAACTACATTTATAGATGACATAATCATGTACATAGAAAATCCTAAGGAATCCACCAAAAAAAAACTATTAGCACTAACAAACAAGTTCAGCAGGGTTGAACAATATAAGATCAATATACAAAAATCAATTGTATTTCTACATTAGCAATGAACAATCTTAAAACAAATTTTTTAAAAATTCCATTTATAATAGCATCAAAAGAAATACTTAATAAATTTAAAAAAGAACAAAACTTGTACTCAGAACTACAAAACATTATTGAAAAAAATTAATGAACACCCAAATAAGTAGAAAGACATCATGCATTCATGGATCAGTGTATTAGGATATTGTTTTTATCAGAATTCTCCAGAGAAACAGAATCAACAGCATACATACATATATATGAAGAGATTTATTATAAGGTATTGGCTCATGCAATAGAGAGGCTGAGAAGTCCCATTATCTGCCATCTGCAAGCTGAAGACTCAGAAAAGCCAGCAGTGTGGTTCCAATGAATGAGAGCAGGTAAGCTGACAGTAGAGATTCTAGTCCAGGTCTGAAGGCCTGAGAACCAGGAACTCCGAGGACAGGAGAAGAATGATGCTCCAGCTTAAGCAGTTAGAGTTAGTTCAACCTTCTTCTCCTTTTTTCTTTTTTTTTTTTTTTTTTTTTTTTGAGACAGAGTCTTGCTCTGTCACACAGGCTGGAGTGCAATGATGCAATCTTGGCTTACTGCAATCTCCGCCTCCCGGGTTCAAGCAATTCTCTTGCCTCAGCCTCCTGAGTAGCTGAGATCACAGTTGCCTGCCGCCACACCCAGCTAATTTTTGTATTCTTAGTAGAGATGGGGTTTCACCACGTTGGCCAGGCTGGTCCTGAACTTCTGACCTCAGGTGATCTGCCCACCTCAGCCTCCCAAAGTGCTGGGATTACAGGTGTGAGCCACCATGCCCAGCAACCTTCTTCTACATTTTGCTCTCCTTAGGCTCTCAATGGACTGGATGATGCCCACCCACATTAGAGAAGGACATCTGCTTTATTCAGTCCACCAATTCAAAAGCTAATCTCTTCTAGAAACACCTTTGCAGACACACCCAGAAATAACATTTAACCAGCTATTTAGACATCCCATGGCCTAGTTAAGTGGACACATAAAATGAATCATCACAGAAGACAATACTCCCCAAATTGATCTACAGACTCAAAGCAATCCCTATCAAAATCCCTATCAAAATCTTCTGTGCAGAAATTGACAAGATGTTTCTAAGGTTCATATGAAAATTCATGGGACCCAGAAGAGCCAAAACAATCTTAAAAAAGAAAAACAGGCCAGGCAGGGTGGCTCACCCAACTGGGTGATCAAGACCATCCTGGCCAACACGGTTAAAACCCTATCTCTACTAAAATACAAAAAAATTGTTCAGGCATAGTGGCTCATGCCTGTAATCCCAGCACTTTCAGAGGCCGAGGTGGGTGGATCACCTGAAGGTCTGGAGTTTAAGACCCGCCTGGCCAACATGCTGAAACCCCATCTCTGCTAAAAATACAAAAAATTAGCCAGGTGTGGTGGTAGGTGCCTGTAATCCCAGCTATTTGGGAGGCTGAGGCAGGAGAATTGCTTGAACCTGGGAAGCAGAGGTTGCAGTGAGCCAAGATTGCACCATTGCACTCCAGCCTGGGCAACAAGACTGAAACTTCTTCTCAAAAAAAAAAAAAAAAAATTTGCCAGGTGTGGTGGCATGCGCCTGTAGTCCCAGCTACTCAGGAGGCTGAGGCCGGGGAATCACTTGAACCTGGAAAGCAGAGGTTGCAGTGAGCCAAGAGAGCGCCACTGCACTCCAGCCTGATGACAGAGCAAGATTCCATCTCAAAAAAAAAAGGAAAATCAAATTGGAAGAGTCACAGTTGCTCATTTCAAACTTTTTTTTTTTTTTTTTTTTGAGACGGAGTCTCGCTCTGTAGCCCAGGCTGGAGTGCAGTGGCCGGATCTCAGCTCACTGCAAGCTCCGCCTCCCGGGTTCATGCCATTCTCCTGCCTCAGCCTCCCGAGTAGCTGGGACTACAGGCGCCCGCCATCTCGCCCGGCTATTTTTTGTATTTCTTAGTAGAGACGGGGTTTCACTGTGTTCGCCAGGATGGTCTCGATCTCCTGACCTCGTGATCCGCCCATCTCGGCCTCCCAAAGTGCTGGGATTACAGGCTTGAGCCACCGCGCCCGGCCTACTCATTTCAAACTTATTACAAAGCGACGGTAATTAAGAGAGCGAGGTACTAGCATGACAGATACACAGATTGATAGAATAGAGTTGAAAGTCCAGAAATAAACCCTCACATTTATGGTCAACTGGTTTTCCACAAGAGTACTAAGACAAACCAATGAGGAAAGAATTATCTTTTCAACAAACAGTGCTGGTTCATGTCACTTCGTGGTCACATATTTCTGGTCTCTCAAAAAAAAAAAAAAAAAGTGCTGACATGACTGTATATTCACTTGCAAAAAAATGAAGTTAGGTCAGGTGTGGTGGGCTTGCACCTATCGTCCCAGTTACTTGAGAGTCTGAGACAGGAGAATCGCTTGAGTCCAGGAAGTTTAAGATTGCAAACAAGAATGAGTTGGGCCCTGTGATGGATAATTTTAGGTGTCAACTTGACAGGATAGAGGGATGCCTAGATGGCTTGTGAAGCATTGTTTCTGGGTATGTCCTTGAGGGTGTTTTCAGAGGTAACTAGCATGTGAGTCTGTGGACTATGTGGCAAAGATTTGCCCTCAATGTGGGTGGGCACCATCCATTCAACAGGAGCCCAGATGGAACAAAAAGGCAGGTGAAGGACAAATTCTCTCTCTCTCCTGCAAAGCAGGACACCCTTCTGCTCCTGCCCTCTGACATGAGAACTCCAGGTTCTTCAGCCTTTGGACTCTGAGACTGCACCCATGGCTTCCCGGGCTCTCAGGCCTTGGGACTGACAAGTATACCAATGGCTTCCTTGGTTGTTGGGCCTTCCAGCTTGGACTGAGCCATGCTACCAGCTTCTCTGATTCTCCAGTTTGCAGACAGCCTATCATGGGAACTCTCAGCTTCCATAATCTCATGAGCCAATTCCTCTTACAAGTCCCCTCTCATATACATGTGTGTGCATGTCTGTGGGTGCATGCCTATGTGTGTGTTTGTGTTTCTGTCTCTCTAAAGAATCTTGATTAATACAGACTCCTTCCTCATACTCATACACAAAGTTTAACCCAAAATGTGTTACTGACTTAAATGTTAGAGCAAAACTATAAAACTCTTAGCAGAAAATATAGGACTATTGTGCTTCAATGGATACCATCAAGAGAATAGACAACCTACAACATAGTCTTGCTGTGTTGTACTCCAGCCTAGGTGACAGCGGCCAATTTCCCTACTGCAGCAATCTGATTCCAAGCACTGAGACTTTTAAGACAGGGTCTTGCTCCATCACCCGAACAGAAGGGCAGTGGCGCAATCATGGCTCAATGTAGCCTCAATCTCCCAGGCTCAAGCGATCCGCCCACATCAGCCTCTCAAGTAGCTAGGACTACAGGCACAGGCCACCACACCTGTATAAATTTTTAATTTTTTGTAGATGTGGGGTCTCACTCTCTTGTCCAGGCTGGTCTTGAACTCCTGGGCTCAAGCAATCCTGCCCTGGCCTCCCAAAGTGCTAGGATTACAGGCAAGAGCCACCATGCCCAGCCGAGACTCTTAATAGCAGGGGGTAAACTGACATATAGAGCTGTGCTTTTCATGGCCATAGGAAAAAGTTAGAAGTAAAGAAGAGACTGTATGACCTCTGGGAAAAGTAAAGCAAGACACCAGCTCATAGAGCCAAAGTCCCTGTGCCTAATGGCTTCTTATCTGCAGTCTTCGGCAATATATGCGTTTTCAATAAATCTTCTTTATCTAGAAGTAGCATAAGTGAGTCTGTTCCTTTCAAAAAGAGATCAAATACAGGGCTGAGCACAGTGGCTCATGCCTGTAATCCCAGCACTTCAAGGAGGCCAAGGTTAGAGGATTGCCTGAGCCCAGCAAAACTGAGACCAGCCTGGGCAACATAGCTAGACCTCATCTCTTAAAAACAAGAAAAAGTAAAGAAAAGGAGGTCAACTAGAAATAAATAAAGATCTCATACATAGCCTCTCTTATAAAGTGGATCTGAAAGAATGTGCAATCTCATTTTACCATCTTCAAGCTTTATTTACTGAATTTGCAATCCTATTTTACTATCTTCAAGCTTTGTTTACTCCCAGGAAGTAATCTGAACATTTGAAAGCACCTGAATCACATACATGTGCTACTATTATCTGTCCCCTCTACAACATTCCTTATTACACTAGTGAATAAAAACGAAGGCAATCTATAATTAAAAAGTATCAATATATAACTGCTCAAATATTTACCAATCTATAAGGGACTGCACAATAAAATTCAGATACAACAACACAAAAAATAATAAAATAAAGTTATTTTTCACCAAGTTACAACATCCTGATTCTTACCATGTAAGGATCCACAGAAAGATAAAGAGTTCTAACTTGCACTTGTCCTTCATTAATATTATCTGGTAAACAGACTTCTTCCATTCGGAAATTCTCTGCCACTGGATTACCATTTTTTCCTAAAATATTAGGCAAAAATATAAACTTAAAAAAAGCTACTTTACTATTTATTATTATTATTATTATTTGAGACAGAGTCTTGCTCTATCGCCCAGGCTAGAATGCAGTGGCACGAGCTCGGCTTACTGCAACTTCTACCTCCTGGGTTCAAGTGATTCTCCTGACTCAGCCTCCTGAGTAGCTGGGATTACAGGTGCGCACCACCATGCCTGGCTACTGTTTTGTATTGTTGGTAGAGATGGGGTTTCACCATGCTGACCAGGCTGGTCTCGAATTCCTGACCTCTTGATCTGCCCACCTTGGCCTCCCAAAGTGGTGGGATATACTTATTAAAGGGTCACTCTAGGATTCAGAGCACTTCCTTTTAAAACAGGCACAAGGGGCCAGGTGCGGTGGCTCACACCTGTAATCCCAGCACAGGTGGATCACGAGGTCAGGAGTTTGAGACCAGCCTGGTCAACATGGTAAAACCCTGACTCTACCAAAAGTACAAAATTATCCAGGCATGGTGGTGCACACCTGTAGTACCAGCTACTTGGGAGGCTGAGGCAGAGGAATTGCTTGAACCCGGGAGGTGGAAGTTGCAGTGAGCCGAAATCGTGCCACTGCATTCCAGCCTGGATGACAGAGCGAGACTCTGTCTCAAAAAAAAAAAAAAAAAAAAAACAGGCACAAGTAAATCTATATTGTTTTGTAATTCTTCTGTAACTATAGAAATGACTCAGTACGTATTTCTTTTTTTTTTTTAGAGACAGGGTCTTACTCTGTCACCCAGGATGGAGTGCGACTAAACTTTCCTTCCTCATTTTAAGAAGCAAATAGAAACTTAAAGGAATACAAAAGTAACAATAATAAAGTCTGAAAAATTAGGAAATTAAAAAATTAAAAAATTTGAGGCATGAGAAAAATTTGTAAGAAAAGATCATCATTATAGAAACTTAAACGAATATAAAAGCAATAATAATAAAGTCTGAAAAAATAGGAAGTAGGAAATTAGAAAATTTGAGGTATGAGAAAAATTTGTAAGAAGGAAAGGTTACCAGTAGAAGGTACTCATCTTCAGATATGTTTAATGCATATTTACTCTTCATAGAATTATTACATTTATAAGGTGGGAATAGTACATAAAGATCTTAATCTAACTGCTCATTTTACTAAAATTGAGTTCAGAAAACTTAAGTGATTTCCCCAAGTGGGCAGCAGTGATCCAAATCTCTCAGGTTCTTTCCATACCTGTTTTTATGATGCAGTTTACATGTCAGCACTGATATAAGTTAGTACATTTCACATAAAAAAGAAAAGCAAATTTTAAGACCAATAATAGCATACTCTAAAGAAATAAAAGCCACGTATATTTGTAATGTAACCTTTCAGATGTTACGATTCCAAAATAACTTTATTTCATCAACAAATGCCTGGATAAGTTACCACTTGAAAAACCAGTACACTGTTTAAAAATGGCCTTGATAAGCTAACACTTGAAAACTATCACATCATTTAAAGAGTTTCTTCTAATACCTCTACTAGTGTTAATATCTTACTACCTTAATTTACCACATGAACATCACATTAGTTTTTATTCCTCCATTTGCATTAGTAATTATCAAAGATCACAGCTGTTCATTCATCACAAATACATACCAGGTCGAGAATTCAGTACCACTCTTTGAACGATCATCGCTCTGGTTGGGCAGTGGTTTCACAAGATTTCTGTATAAAATACTCCTATAAATAGAAAAAATTTTAAATCACAAATAAGATTTGAAGTATTCAACAATTTAAAAATAAAAAAGAAGTCCATTTGTGTTTCCCAATGAAGGGGAGAAAAATCACATTTAGGATCCAAAAAGATAAACTCTCCTGTCAGTTTGCCTCCTAAAGCAAATACGTGAAGAAAGACTAAATCTAGTTAGAATTTTTAACTAATAGGAACAAGTTCACTGAAGATTAAGTGGGGCAAAATGTTTGTTTGTTTATTTATTTATTTTGAAGACAGAATCTCGCTCTGTTGCCCAGGCTGGAGTGCAGTGGTGTGATCTCTGCTCACTGCAAGCTCTGCCTCCCGGGTTCACGACATTCTCCTGCCTCAGCCTCCTGAGTAGCTGGGACTGCAGGCGCCCGCCACCGTGCCCGGCTAATTTTTTTGTATTTTTAGTAGAGAGGGGATTTCACCGTGTTAGCCAGGATGGTCTCGATCTCCTGACCTCGCGATCTGCCTGCCTGGGATTATAGGCATGAGCCACTGCACCCGGCCCAAGTGGGGCAAAATGTTTTTGGTATCAGATAATTCTCATCTTCAAGCACACCATCATGAATAAGCCTCCTACAGCTCGATTAAAAGAAAACACCACAAGGCTGGTCCAAAGGTAGTGAGTTATCTCAACTGATTATTCACAGTCAGTAACAGGTCAGACCCCTTTGTTCTACTCTTTCCTCCTTCTCAGTACTGCACTTGACTTGTTTTTAAATAAAGACAAGAAAAAAACAAAACAAACAACATGATATATTCCTCCAGAGCTAGCAGTTAATCTAGTGGCAAAATAAAAACACTTACTGCGGCTGGGCACGGTGGCTCACGCCTATAATCCCAGCAATTTGGGAGGCCAAGGAGGGTGGATCACGAGGTCAGGAGTTCGAGACCATCCTGCCTAATACGGTGAAACCCTGTCTCTACTAAAATTACAAAAAAATTAGCCGGGCGTGGTGGCAGGTGCCTGTAGTCCCAGCTACTCCAGAGGCTGAGGCAGGAAAATGGCGTGAACCTGGGAGGCGGAGCTTGCAGTGAGCTGAGATCCCGCCACTGCACTCCAGTCTGGGCAACAGAGCGAGACTCCATCTCAAAAAAAAAAAAAAAAAAAAAAACACTAACTGCTTAATTGATATGTAATCAAAATTTTTTTTTTTTTTTTTTTTTTTGGAGTTGGGGATGGAGTCTCACTCTGTCACCCAGGCTGGAGTGCCGTGTCTCAGGATCTCAGCTCACCACAACCTCTGCTTCCTCGGTTCAAGCGATTCTCCTGCCTCAGCCTCCCAAGTAGCTGGGATTACAGGCGTACACCACGATGCCTTGCTAATTTTTTTTTTGTATTTTTAGTAGAGACGGGGTTTCACCATGTTGGCTAGGCTGGTCTTGAACTCCTGACCTCAAGTGATCTGCCTGCCTCAGCCTCACAAAGTGCTGGGATTACAGGCATGAGCCACCAAGCCCAGCCACGTAACCAAATTTCCAAAGGCTCTTCTATTTGTTTATCAAAATAGAAATTCCTTTGCCTTCTTATCAGTGGTGAATTAAAAAAAAAAAACAAAAAACGGAAATTCCTTTATAGTTTAGCTAACAATAAAAGTAACGTATCAAAGGAATTTAAAAATCCTTACCTTAGAGGAAATTCTATATCACAATATGGCCAATAAGTAAAGGATCAGTTCATTCTGTTTTGTTTTATTTTTTGAGATGAGGTCTTGCTATGTTGCTCAGGCTGGTTTTGAATTCCTGGGCTCAAGTGATCCTCCCATCTCAGCCTCCCAAAGTGCTGGGATTACAGGTGTGAGCCACTACATCTAGCCAGTTTATTCTGGATTTACAATTTGAGCTAATGAAGGAAGCAAAAGAAGTTCCAGTACTAGCACTATCTGACTTGTTGAAAATCACTTTGCTTACTTTATCCACCAGTGAAAATTAGAAAATCAAGCCCTTAGTGTTACTATGTGCCAAGCACTGTTGTGAGTGCTTTCTACAGCTTGACTACTGGGATACATGCCGAGAAATGTGACATTAGGTGATTTCATCATTGTGTGAACATCAAAGTGTACTTACACAAACCTACATGCTACAGATGACACTAGACACCTAGGCTACATGGTTTAGCCTATAACTTCCAGGGTACAAACCTATATGGCATATTGCTGTACTGAACGCTGCAGACAACTGGAACACAATGGTAAGTATTTGTGTATCTAAACATAGAAAAAGTACAGTAAAAATATGGGGTAAAAGATTTAAAAATGGGCTGGGCGCGGTGGCTCACCCTTGTAATCCCAGCACTTTGGGAGGCCAAGGTAGGCAGTTCACCTGAGGTCAGGAGTTCCAGACCAGCCTAGCTAACATGATGAAACCCCGTGTCTACCAAAAATAAAAAAAAACTTAGCCGGTGGGTAGGTGGTGCACGCCTGTAGTCCCAGCTACTTGGGAGGCTGAGGCAGGAGAATAGCTTATACCCTGGAGGCAGAGATTGCAGTGAGCCAAGATCGCGCCACTGCACTCCAGCCTGGGTGACAGAGTGGGACTCCGTCCCCCAAAAAACAACAACAAAAAATTTTTTTAATGGTATACTTATATAGGGCACCTTACCATGAATGGAGCCTACCAGATTAGAAGTTCCTCTGGATGAGTCAGTGAGTGAGTGGTAAGGGAATGTGAAAGCCTAGGACATTACTGTAGGCTACTTAGACTTTATTAACACTATACACTCAGACTACACTAAATTTCTTTTCTTTTTTTTTCGAAACGGAGTCTTGCTCTGTTGCACAGGCTGGAGTGCAGTGACGCAATCTCAGCTCACTGCACTTCCGCCTCCCAGGTTCAAGCGATTCTCCTGCCTCAGCCTCCCGAGTAGCTGGGATTACAGGCACATGCCACCATTCCTGGCTAATTTTTGTATTTTTAGTAGAGACGGGGTTTCACCATGTTGTTCAGGCTGGTCTCGAACTCCTGACCTCATGATCCACCCGCCTCGGCCTCTCAAAGTGCTGGAACTATAGGCATAAGCCACCGCACCTGGCCCCACTAAATTTCTTAAAAAATAAAGTAATACTCCAGGCATGGTGGCTCATGCCTGTAATCCCAGCACTTTGGGAGGCTGAGGCAGGTGGATCATTTGAGGTCAGGAGTTCACAACCAGCCTGGCCAACATGGTGAAACCCTGTCTCTACTAAACATACAAAAATCAGTTGGGCATGGTGGTGCACTTCTGTAATCCCAGCTACTCGAGAGGCTGAGGCAGGAGAATCGCTTGAACTCAGGAGGCACAGGTTGTGATGAGCCAAGATTGCGCCATTGCACTCCAGTCTGGGTGACAGAGTGAGACCCTGTATGTATAAATAAATAAATAAATAAATAAAGTAATTGCACTATAATGTTC
Organism: Theropithecus gelada; assembly: GCF_003255815.1. Classification (NCBI taxonomy): domain Eukaryota; kingdom Metazoa; phylum Chordata; class Mammalia; order Primates; family Cercopithecidae; genus Theropithecus; species Theropithecus gelada. Next base: position 75,186,510 of record NC_037675.1, on the reverse strand, counting down.
TGATGACTATGACATCACCAGGCAAGAGGAATTTTTCAGTTGCATTATGTTATGGGAGGCTCATCGTCTGTCATTGTTTGAACCATCATCATGTGGCAAATGATTGTATAATCTCACTGGTTGTGACAGAACAGCTAGTTGCCCTCAGTGACTATCCTCTCCTACTGGACGCTATGTTGCCCAGCTAAAATATTACATTTTCCAACTCCCCCTTGAAGCAAAACCCAGCCATCACAGATTTAAACATAAACACTATGTCATTATTACACCTAATAGAAGTAATAGTACAAGTAATTCCTTATCATCATCTAATGCCTAGTGCATATTCAAATCTCCTGATGTTTCAAGGATGTCTTTTTACATTTGGTTCATTAAAATCAGAATTCAAGGTCCACATACTACAGTTTGAGTCTCCCTTCCCTATTTCATGCCCTTGATTTGTTTCATTACTTTGTCTGTAGAATGTTCTTTGACTGCTTCCTCATGGTGTCATTTACCATCACAAGGTAAATGACTAGCTTTTAAAGAAAGAAGGAAATGTCTCTTCTATCTCCTTCCCTTATCTATGACTGCTAGTTACATCCAGAGGCTTGATTACTTCAGGTTCAATTTTTTAGGCAAGAATCTTTAAGGGTGGTGCCACATCCATTCATCACACCAAGAGGTCCATAATGCCATGTAGGGCTACACGTGTTTTAAAAAGAAAACTTTCTACAGAATCACCATATGTGTCAATTATATAAGGATTAAAAAGCCAAAGTTTTCCAAATTAAGTGGGTCTAAGAGTCCTTAAGTAGTAATAGAACCATAATGGCTAAATTTTCAAAGTAGTCTTTCCAAATGAAATGTCATATTTGCCCTCTTATCTAATTACTGTCAATGGTATGCTTTATTTCTTTAAAATATTAATATGTATATTATAGATTTGTCCAAACACTGCTTATCAGCATGAAAAATATAGTATTAAAGTTCTCCCACTCTGTATTAAATTAGAAACTTTTCAAGTGTCAAATACTACAATTAATACAGGATAATTGTATGATATCCCTCCACAGTACCAAAAAAACACACATTTACAATACAGATAACTTGGCTGTGCACGGTGGCTCACACCTGGAATCCTAGCACTTTGGAAGGCTGAGGCAGGTGGATCACTTGAGGTCAGGAGTTTGAGACCAGCCTGGCCAACATGGTGAAACTCTGCCCTACTAAAAATACAAAAATTAACCGGGCGTGGTGGTGGGCGCCTGTAATCCCAGCTACTCGGGAGGCTGAGGCAGGAGAATAGCTTGAACCTGCGAGGTGGAGGTTGCAGTGAGCCAAAACTGAGCCATTACACTCAAGCCTGGGGGACAAGAGCGAAACTTCGTCTCAAAAAAATAAATAAATAATAAAAATAAAACATGGATAACTGGATTTAGTCATAAAATTAACAGCTAAAATAAGACACACCAAGTTCCAAGATCTGAAAGAAGGGTAGATTGCTAAATTCATCCCAAGTAGGGGAAAAAAAACTCAGCAAATCCTATTTGCCTGGGATGCTATTCCTACTTGGTGCTAATATTCCAAAATAATAACAGATGAATTTGCTCTGATGTGATGATAAAGAGTGTGTTGAGTGTTTACCTTGCAGCCTGGAAAAGAGAAAGATCATTTAACTAGGAAGAACAGCATACTTGTCCTGGTTCTAACCAGGTGGGAACTTGGAAAAAGTCCCTTCTGTCAACCTGTTTCCTTAATATTCCTAAACGCCAGGAACTGAGCAAAGACTCATTCATTAGCCTGTTTAAACCACCTCCCCCACCCCCATCCCCAAAAAACTGTGAGGTTGGTAATATCATCCTCTCAATTTTATAGATGAGAAAAGGGGCCGGGTATGGTGGTTCAAGCCTGTAATCCCAGCACTTTGGGAGGCTGAGGTGGACGGACCACCTGAGGTCAGGAGTTGGAGACCAGCTTGGACAACATGGCGAAACCCCACCTCTACTAAAAATACAAAAATTAGCCCGGCGAGGTGGCAGGCACCTGTAATCCCAGCTACTCTGGAGGCTGAGGCTGGAGAATCACTTGAAACCGGGAGGTGGAAGTTGCAGTGAGCCGAGATCATGCCATTGCACTCCAGCCTGAGTGACGAGAGCAAAACTCCGTCTCAAAAAAAAAAGAGAAAAGAGAAAAAAAAAAAAAAAAAGAGGCACAGAAAGATTGAATAATTCGCCCAAGGTCGCAAAACTTGTAATAACGCTAGAACCCATACTCCAACGCGGCACCTACTATTTCAATCACATTAGCTTCTTAATACCTTTTAATACCCTTATTTCGTGCAATTTTTCTGCCACTAGCAACTCTGTTGACCACACCTTGTTATAAAACATGTCTTTCCGGGCCCAACGCCGTGGCTCACACCTGTAATTCCAGCACTTTGGGAGGCTGAGGTGGGAGGATCACTTGAGGCCAGGAATTTGAGACCAGTCTGGCCACCATGGCAAAACCCCACTCTACTAAAATACAAAAATTAGTTAGGCGTGGTGGTGGGCGCCTGTAGTCCCAGCTACACCGTAGGCTGAGGCTGGAGACTGAGGTTGCAGTGAGCCGAGATCCAACCACTGCACTCCAGCCTGGGAAAGAGTGAGACTTTGTATCAAAAAACAAACAAATCACATGTCTTTCTGGATCTCTCTGCCAGTCTTCTCCTCCCCTTCCGGTTTTCTGGTCTCCTCCTTCCCCTCCCGAAGTCTTGCATGTGGAAATTCCTATCTGGCTCTTCCCTTTCTCAGTGACCTCACTGAGCCCTATGGCTCCTGCTACCAACCACTTTATATGGAATTTGATCATAATTTGCGTCTCTGGCCCAGAATTTCAAACTAACTGCCCAGATCGTCAGCGCTAAGAGGATAAGGACTCGTCTGCTTTCTTCAACGATGTGACTCCAGGCCGGGCGCGGTGGCTCACGCCTGTAATCCCAGCACTTTGGGAGGCCGAGGCGGGCAGATCACGAGGTCAGGAGATCAAGACCATCCTGGCTAACACGGTGAAACCTCGTCTCTACCAAAAACAACAAAAAATTATCCGGGCGTGGTGGCACGCACCTGTAATCCCAGCTACTCGGGAGGCTGAAGCAGGAGAATCGCTTGAACCCGGGAGACGGAGTCTGCAGTGAGCCGAGATCAAGCCACTGCACTCCAACCTGGGCGACAGAGCGAGACTCCGTCACACACACACACACACACACACAAAAATGTGAGTCCAATCCCCTAAGCCCGGCACATGGTAGGTGCTCAACTAATCTGTGTTAAATGAAAGTTCCAAAGGCACCTCAAACACAATTACGTCAAAACCTCAGGTTGCTTTCCCCCAAGAATTCAAAAAAACACCCCAAAACCTGCTTCAAAAAGAAGCTTCTGCTTCTCAGTGTTCTGGGCAATAACGCCAGTGTCCCCGGTAGATCCAGGAGGACGCCTGGAAGTCACCCTGGTTGAGTCTCCTCCCTCCCCGCTGAGGCCCGAAGCAGCTTCAGGAGCCACAGTCGCGGCGGCCGCTCGCGCTTCACTGACCGTAGTGGAGCCGGGGTAAACGAAATCTCGCGTGATTTGCCGGAAAGATGCTGTACTCCACGACCCCAGCTCGCCCACAGGCCGCGGCCCTCCGACCGCAGTACGCAGGCGCGCGGCTGGGCCCGGCTCCGCGCCCCCTCCCCTCCCAGGGGCGGGGTTTGGAAGCTTAGGGAAGATTCCCAGGCGCCCCACGTTTCCGGCAGAAGCAGGGGAAATGCAGCACGTCAGGGGAGAGTTACTAGTCTGGATAAAGTGCGTTAATAACTTAACCGAGATTGGTTCCCTGTGGCCGCCCCTACTGCCTTGACCCAAAAAGCAAATCTTGCAACCTTGACCGGCGAATTCACATTTAGCAGTCCTTGAAGAAGCTGTATTAGTTTTGTGGATTTCTCCCTCAACCTCGATTGGGAAATCATAGCGAGAGAGGGACCGTCAAGCCTACTCCTTGTTGTATAGACGGGAAACTGAGTCTCGGAGAGCTGATGTGATTGGATCACCTACCTTTCAGCTGGTTAGGGGCAGTGCTGAAATAAAACGCCTGTCCCCGGACCCTGATCCTGGGCCCCTTTGCGCCTCTTTTATTTCACAAAGAATACCAAATTCCTCCAAGATTACCCAGAGTGGGCTGATTTCTCAATTTCATTCATTGTTAGTTGTCTCCTTTTGTGCTGGACTGGGTTGAGCAAAGTGTATACCTAGGACAGCTTCGGATCCTCAGGGACTTAAGACCCTAAGAAAGATCATGTGAATTAGGCAGGTATAAGAATTGCTTGTATTCACGTGAGAGCTAATAGCTCAGCACAAGTCACGCATGGAGTAGCTGAAAGATGACGAGGTTGGTGAGCAAGGGAATAGTGATCGAACAGGTTGGAGCTCCTGGTAGCTTTATGTCTGAATGTTTTTGCTTCTTTGGGAAAGCTTCAGGAAGGACTAGGAGAATTATACTACTTTGCAAACATTTTCAGACAGGAGCTAATCTCTTTTATCTGTCATGGACAGGTAGACAGATCTTCAATGCCTTTTGTAATGACTTAAACCAAATGATGAAAAATAAAATGCTCAAATAGACAAAAGGTAGTAGTATAAAATAAAGGTAATCTAGAACCTGATTTAAAAGAAACACTCATTCAAAATAGAAAAGAAACCCTGCAATATTAAATTAGTTTTGGGGCTGGGTGCGGTGGCTCACGCCTGTAATCTCAGACCTTTGGGAGGCACAGGCAGGTGGATTGCTTGAGTCAGGAGTTCGAGACCAGCCTGGGCAACGTGGTGAAACCGCGTTTCTTCAAAAAATAGAAAATAAAATGAAATTAGCCAGGTGTGGTGATGCTTGCTGGTAGTCTCTCAGCTGCTCAGTAGGCTGCAGCGAGCCTTGATCACACCACTGCACTCCAGCCTGGGTGACAGACTGATACCTTGTCTTAAAAATTTAAAATACATGTATATTAATTAGTTTTAGCTCTCTTGATTCTAGGGTCTGTGAACTCCTTGTAACAAGTGTGATTTTTCTCACCAAAATGAGTTCCCAAAAATTCAATAAATGAGTAGAGGATTTATATGTACATTTTAATCTTGTTTATCCCCTACTTCTAAATTTTCTCTAACACCAGGATTACTATCATTTATATAATGCTTAGTTTGAGTTGGATAATGCCTTATATGATTTTTTGCCTACATGATTTAATTTTCAAAACAGCCCTGTTACTATTATTACCATTTTACCAATGAGGAAACCAAAGTTAAACCAGTTAAGTACTAAGTCAGGTTAAGTAACTAATAAGTAAAGGAGCAAGTTATCCTCCCTCAGTCCAAGCACCTGACCCTTTGTTATATTTGCCATAAATCTGGAATTCCCTACTCCTCCCCCTTTGCAGAACTTTGTACTGCCCCCTTCTCATCATTCAAGGAATTCCTGAGAATCATTTTCTTTTCTTTTTTTTTTTTTTTTAAGACGGAGTCTCTCTCTGTCGCCCAGGCTAGAGTGCAGTGGCACAATCTCCGCCTACTGCAACCTCCGCCTCCCAGGTTCAAGCAACTGAACCTACTGAGTAGCTGGAACTACAGGCGTGTGCCACCACACCCAGCTAATTTTTGTATTTTTAGTAGAAACGGGGTTTCATCATGTTGGCCAGGCTGGTCTCAAACTCCAGACCTCAGGTGATCCACCCACCTTGGCCTCCCAAAGTGCTGGGATTAAAGGCGTGAGCCACCACACCTGGCCCTGAGAATAATTTTCTAGACTTCACTAGAAGGAAGTGTCAATTATTCTCATCTCCATCTTATCAAAAAAAATATATAGTATATATTGTTTCATTCAAGCATGATAAATATAGGCCAGGTACAGTGGTTCACACTCATAATTCCAGCACTTAGGGAAGCGAGACAGGAGGATCACTTGAGGCCATAAGTTTCAGACCAGCCTAGGAACATAGGAGACCCCAGAAAAAAAGTAGCCAGGTGTGGTGGCACACACCTGCAGTCCCAGCTACTCAGGAGGCTGAGGCAGGAGAATCACTTAAACCCAGGAATTCCAAGTTGTAGCTAGCTATGATCTCACCACTACATTCCACGTAGGTACCAGAGTAAGACTTTGTCTCAAAAAAAAAAAAAAAAAAAGAAGCCCAGGCACTGTGACTCAAACCTGTAATCCCAGAACTTTGGGAGGCTGAGAGGTAGGAAGATAAATTAAGCCCAGGAGTTCAACACCAGCCTAGGCAACATGACAAAACCCACCTCTACATAAATTTTAAAAATTAGCCTGGTATGATGCACGTGCCTGTTGTCTCAGCTACTTGGGAGGCCAAGGTAGGAGGATCACTTGAGCCCAGGAGGGCGAGGCTGCAGCGAGCTGTGTTTGCACCACTGCACTCCAGCCTAGGCAACAGAATGAGATTCTGTCTCTTAAAAAAAAAAAAAAAAAAAAGGCCGGGCGCGGTGGCTCAAGCCTGTAATCCCAGCACTTTGGGAGGCCGAGACGGGCGGATCACGAGGTCAGGAGATCAAGACCATCCTGGCTAACATGGTGAAACCCCGTCTCTACTAAAAATTACAAAAAACTAGCCGGGCGAGGTGGCGGGCGCCTGTAGTCCCAGCTACTCGGGAGGCTGAGGCAGGAGAATGGCGTGAACCCGGGAGGCGGAGCTTGCAGTGAGCCGAGATCTGGCCACTGCACTCCAGCCTGGGTGACAGAGCAAGACTCCGCCTCAAAAAAAAAAAAAAAAAAAAAAAAGCGTAATAAATATAACTACTTGGCCAGGCACAGTGTCTCACACCTGTAATCCCAGTACTTTGGGAGGCCAAGGCAGGCGGATCACGAGGTCAGGAGTTGGGACCATCCTGGCTAACACGGTGAAACCCCGTCTCTACTAAAAATACAAAAAAATTAGCCAGGTGTGGTGGTAGGCGCCTGCAGTCCCAGCTACTCTGGAGGCTGAGGCAGGAGAATGGCATGAACCCAGGAGGCAGAGCTTGCAGTGAGCGGAGATTGCGCCACTGCACTCCAGCCTGGGCGACAGAGCGAGACTCAGTCTCAAAAAAATAAAAAAATAAAATAAATAAATATAAATACTTAATCTGATATGTTTGTATACTCATTAAATTATGTTTTAGTTTTTTTATTCATTAAATTATTTTTAAATGAAAATAACTTCATGTGATAGCAAATTACTTAGGAGAAATCATTCAAGTTTGACCAACCTGCATGATATATGACAGTGCAATATCAAAGATTATTGGATGCTAAATAAAACATTTTTCCATGGAGGTGATAATTGTTCATAATGACACAAATTCATACCCAAACATACATCGTAAAGAAATAACAGAACAAGGTAGGAGACAAAAACCGCACCTGGCTAGGCTCAGAAGCTCATGCCTGTAATCCCAGCACTTTGGGAGGCTGAGGTGGGCGGATCACATGAGGTCAGGAGTTCGAGACCAGCCTGGCCAACATCGTGAAACCCTGCTCCACTAAAAATACAAAATACAAAAATACAAATACAAATAAAACTACAAAAAATTAGCCGGGCGTGTTAGCAAGCACCTGTAATCCCAGCTACGCAGGAGGCTGAGGCCAAAGAATGGCTTGAACCTGGGAGGCAGAGGTTGCAGTGAGCCCAGATCATGCCACTGCACTCCAGCCTGGGCAACAGAGCAAGACTCCATCTCAAAAAAAAAAAAAGAAAGAAAAAGGAAAAAAAAAAAGAATGCTGTAACTGAATCCTGTGACACTCAAGCTTAAATAAATGCTTTTTCATAAAAATTGAGTATTTAGAAAAAGGTCATATTTCTGCCTATTACAAGGTGGGTTCTCTGGAAAGCAGACTCTGATGGGGAGTTTGGTATGCAGGATGTCTATTACAGAATACCTTTTGAATCAATACTTACAGGAGGGAGAGGAAGAAAGCAGGACTCGGCAACAGGAGAAGTTGAACTCCACGGGGAGCTTGGAACTAACATGGCCAGTCAGAGTTTTCCTCTGTTGGACCTGAAGTTTCTCCCACTGCCTTTAGTTAAAGTCACTGTGAGTAATGTATCTCAAAATTGCAAATCATAATTTTCTCCCCTGTACCTCCTATTGGTATGACTGATCTCTTTAGGGGCTTGAATGCAATAAACTCCCTATTTCACTGCTATTAAACAAAAGTTTATTTATTTATTTATTTATTTTAATTTTTTTTGAGATGGAGTCTCATTTTATCACCCAGGCTGTAGTGCAGTGGCGGGATCTTGGCTCACTGCAACCTCTGCTTCCCAGGTTCAAGTGATTCTCCTGCCTCAGCCTCCCAAGTAGCTGGGACTACAGGCACCCACCACCATGCCTGGCTAATTTTTGTATTTTTAGTAGATACAGAGTTTTACTATGTTGGCGAAGCTGGTCTTGAACTCCTGACCTCAAGTGATCCACCTGCCTCGGCCTCCCAAAGTGCTTGGATTACAGGCGTGAGCCACTGCACCCGGCCATATTTCCTCCTCCACTTCTGCCAGTAAAATTTAGCTCTACTAGCCTACATTTTACTTATAATGTTGACTAATGAAATCCGGAGCCTGACCTTAAAAATACCAACTCTTCAAAATTAACAAAAAGAGTCCCAGAAAGAGATAAATGAGATTTCTCCTCTCCCCTGCAGTTACTGATGGAAAGAGACATTTCTGTATCATAAAATCATTTCAAAGACTCTAACCATATAAGGTGTTAAATTAAGAACATTCATATGATTACCAACTTGTATGGACATTTATAAATGTGATCAACCTTTTTTTTGTTCCCCCTTAATATATCTGTCCTTTGAAGCATAATTTCAGAAAAGAGAGCTTAAAAACTCTTAGAGGTTTAGAAATTCTTGCATGCCAAGTGAAAATAACCTTGAAAGAAAAACCTTTGAAGATTGGCTGTTGTATCGTTATCTATTGCTACAAACAAATTACCCCCAAAACTTAGTGGTTTAAAACAACGAACTTTTCAGTGGCTCATGCTTGTAATCCCAGCACTTTGTAGGGGCCGAGGCAGGCGGTTCACGAGGTCAGGAGTTCGAGACCAGCCTGGCCAAAACAGTGAAACCCCGTCTCTACTAAAAATTACAAAAAACTAGCCGGGTGAGGTGGCGGGTGCCTGTAGTCCCAGCTACTCGGGAGGCTGAGGCAGGAGAATGGCGTGAACCCGGGAGTCAGAGATTGCAGTGAGCCAAGACTGTGCCACTGCACTCCAGCCTGGGTGACAGAGCTAGACTCCATCTCAAAAAACAAACAAACAAAAACTATGAACTTTTTTTTTTTTTTTTTTGAGGCGGAGTCTCGCTCTGTCACCCAGGCTAGAGTGCAGTGGCCAGATCCTGGCTCACTGCAAGCTCCGCCTCCCGGGTTCACGCCATTCTCCTGCCTCAGCCTCCCGAGTAGCTGGGACTACAGGCACCCGCCACCTCACCCGGCTAGTTTTTTGTAATTTTTAATAGAGACGGGGTTTCACCGTGTTAGCCAGGATGGTCTCGATCTCCTGACCTCGTGATCCGCCCGTCTCGGCCTCCCAAAGTGCTGGGATTACAGGCTTGAGCCACCGTGCCCGGCCAAAACTATGAACTTTTATGTTATTATCTCAGAGTTTTGAAGGATCAGGAAGCCAGGCACAGTTTAGCTGGATACTTCTGGCTCAAGGTCTCTGTAGTCAAGCTGCCAGTCTGGGCTGGGCTGTGGTCTCATTAAGAAGACTCAGCTGGGGAAGAATCCACTTCCAAGCATGCTTTTTTTTTTTTTTTTTTTTTTTTGAGACAGTCTTGTTCTGTTGCCCAGGCTGGAGTGCAGTGGCACAGTCTCAGCTCACTCAAGCGATTCTCATGCCTCAGCCTCCCAAGTAGCTGGAATTACAGGTGCACGCTACCATGCCTGGCTAATTTTCATATTTTTAGTAGAGACAGGGTTTCACAATGTTGGCCAGGCTGGTCTCAAACTCCTGGTCTCAAGGGATTCTCCTGTCTCAGCCTCCTGAGTAGCTGGGATTACAGGCGCCTGCCACCATGCTTGGCTAATTTTGTATTTTTAGTAGAGATGGGGTTCCTATATGTTGGTCAGGCTGGTCTCGAACTCCCGATCTCAGGTGATCCGCCCACCTCAGCTTCCCAAAGTGCTGGGATTATAGGCGTGAGCCACCGCGCCCAGCCCTATTATTATTATTAAAGACTAGTCAAGCGCAGTTGTAAGAAGGAAGAAAGAGTAGAACAAGGAGTTCAATCTGTAACTGAACAGTCAATTGATATAGCTCACAACCTTCAGACTAGTCCACATTTATTATTGCTGGGAATGAAAATTGGAACAATCTCAATGAGGGGAATTTGGCAACTAATAAACTATATATGCATTTATCCTTCAACGCCGCAATTTCGCTTCTAGAAACTTACCTTGAAGATAGATAGAGACAGATATGTTCAAGGTTATTTGTTGCAGCATTATTTATCATGGTAAAATATTGGCAACTACGTTAAGTGTCCAAGTGTAAGAGATTGGTTAAATAAGCTATGATACATCCACCTAGTAAAATACCATCAAGCTATACAAAAAAATTCAAGACAGATCATTATGGACTGATATGAAGGCCGGGTTTTTTATAGAAACAGGGTCTCACTCTGCCCAGGCTGGAATGCAGTCACATGATCATAGCTCACTGTAGCCTTGAACTCCTGGGCTCTAGTGATCTTCCCACCTCGGCTTCCCAAAATGCCAGGATTACAGGTATGACCCACCACGCCTGGCCTCCAAGAAATATTACTAAGTGAAAAAAGTAAAGTGCAAATAATCATATGTAGTATGTTACATTTGTGCGAGAAAGGAAGGAAAATAAGAAAACATACATATGGGCCAGGCTCAGTGGCTCATCACACCTATACTCCTAGCACTTTGGGAGGTCGAGGTGGATGGATCGCTTGAGCCCAGGAATTCAAGACCAGCCTGGGCAAAAAGGTGAAACCCCATCTCTACTCTAAAAAATACAAAAATTAGTTGGGTGTGGTAGTGTGCACCTGTGGTCCCAGGTACTCAGGAGGCTGATGTTGGAGAATGGCTTGAGCCTGGGAGGTCGAGGCTGCAGTGAGCTGTGATCATGCCACTGCACTTTAGCCTGGCCAATGAAACAAGACCCTGTCTCAAAAAAACAAAAAAAAGTAAAATATATATATGTGTGTGTGTGTGTATATATATATATATATACGCTTGTTTTTATTAAAAGAATCAGGAAACATAAACCAAAAACAACAAAGGTGGGCTACCTATAAGGGATGTAGGGAAATAGGTGGCAGTGATATTAGGAGTGAAACAGTGGGGCATGGTGGCTTATACCTGTAATCCCAGCATTTTGGGAGGCTGAGGTGGGCAGATCACTTGAGGCCAATAATTTGATATTAGCCTGGCCAACATGGTAAAACCCCGTTTCTACCAAAAATACAAAAATTAGCCAGTCGTGGTGGCGCCTGCCTATACTCCCAGCTACTCGGGAGGCTGAGGTGGGAGAATCACTTGAATATGCGAGGCGGAGGCTGCAGAGAGCCGAGATCCTGCCATTGCACTCCAGACTGGGCTAGTGAGTCTTTTGTCGTATGCTGATGGATCTGTGTATGTTTAGGGGAGTACATTCAAAGTGGAGACTGTCTTCAAGTATGTTCCATGTTTTCCTTTCTACAGGGCCTTTTTGAGTCTCTTACATACATATGCACAGCTCCAGTGTCAGCTAGGCATGTGTGAATAGGTTGGCCCCTCTTTGGTCTCCACTATGCATGCATTCTGCCCCAGCTAGGAATATGCTTGCCCCAACCACAACAGGCTCATAGAACCAGGCTGTTGGCCTTCTCCTGCTCACCGGCCTCAGAGAAGTCACTTCCACTGACAATAGCTCTAAGCATTGACATTGCCCACTGCTCCAAATAAAGCATCACCCTTCCATCACAGCAAAAAAGCTGCCAGTCTTCATGACCTGCCCTGCCCTGGCAGAACCTCCACATATTCAGCTGGAGTGGTGGTAGGGAAATGGGAGTAGCCCCAGGTCAGAATACCTCAGATCCCTCTGATTCTTACCTAAAGTTCAGTGTTCAATCATAAATGCTTCTCATTGTTGTATGCTTTTGGTCAATTTCTGGAGCACAAAAGGGTTGCTTATGTTAATTTTGTCCAGCTTTAGAGCTGTTTTTTGTTTTTCTAGTGGGGGTTGATTGGATGTACCAATCTCCTCACTTGGTTATTATGAGAAATCTGTTTGTTTATTTTATGAATTCCAAATAATTTTAGAGAAAGACTTGACATTTCTGTGTGACTCAAAAGAGACATTGTCACAGCCAGACGTGGTGACGTATGTCTCTAGTTCCAGTTACTTGGGAAGTTGAGACAGGAGAATCACTTGAGCCCAGGAATTTGGGGCTACAGTGCACTGTGATGGTGCCTGTGAATAGCCACTGCAGTCTAGCCTGGGCAACACAGCAAGACTCCATCTCTAAAAACTATAGAAATAGTAAAATAAAAATAAAAGCGGGGGGTAGTATTGTAAAAAAAAAAAAAAAAGGCATTGGCTTTAAAAATTTTTTTCTGAGAAACTCTGATCTAATTAAACTTCCTCATTGTACAGAGAAAAAAAAAAGAAAAGTTATTATTTACCCAAGATAGAATAACTTGGTTAGTTTTTAAAATAGCAAATTAAGCTATCTTCTTTTCTTTTTTTTTTTTTTTTGAGATGAAATCTCACTCTGACACCAGGCTGGAGTGCAGTGGCATGATCTCAGCTCACTGCAACCTCTGCCTCCTGGGTTCAAGTGATTCTCCTGCCTCAGCCTCCCAAGTAGCTGGGACTACAGGTGCATGCCACCACGCCCAGCTAAATTTTGTAATTTTTTTTTTTTTTTGAGACGGAGTCTCGCTCTGTCGCCCAGGCTGGAGTGCAGTGGCGCGATCTCAGCTCACTGCAAGCTCTGCCTCCCAGGTTTATGCCATTCTGCTGTCTCAGCCTCCCGAGTAGCTGGGACTACAGGCGCCTGCCACCTCACCCAGCTAGTTTTTTGTATTTTTTAGTAGAGACGGGGTTTCACCGTGTTAGCCAGGATGGTCTCGATCTCCTGACCTCGTGATCCGCCCGTCTCGGCCTCCCAAAGTGCTAGGATTACAGGCTTGAGACACCGCGCCCGGCTAAGTTTTGTGTTTTTAGTAGAGACAGGGTTTCACCATGTTGGCCAGGATGGTCTCCATCTCTTGACCTCGTGATCCGCCCACTTCAGCCTCCAAAGCTGGGATTACAGGTGTGAGCCACCGTGTCCCGCCTATCTTATATTTTCATAGTGACTAATAAAGCTACCCATCCTAGAATATTTTTTCCAATTTCTTTAATTTGCTGCCATCTGTTGATCACCTCTGTCTTTCTTTTCATGTACTGTTTCTATGGATACATGTCCAGGACTTGTATAATAATCGTAGGGGTAGAAAGGTGTGATATGCCTGACACTCCCATAAAAACAGACAAATTAACAAGAGAAAAAAGCATAACAAATTTATTTAATCAAGATGGGGTTTTTTGTTGTTTGTTTTTTTTTTTTAGACAGAGTCTCACTCTGTTGCCCAGGCTGGAGTGCAGTGGCGCAATCTCAGCTCACTGCAACCTCTGCCTCCCAGGTTTAAGTGATTCTCCTACCTCAGCCTCTGGAGTAGCTGGGATTACAGGCACCCGCCACCATGCCCAGCTACTTTTCATATTTTTAGTAGAGATGGGGTTTTACCATGTTGGCCAGGCTGGTCTCGAACTCCTGACCGCAGGTGATCTGCCCACCTTGGCCTCCCAAAGTGCTGGGATTACAGGCATGAGCCACCATGCCAGGGCTAATCAAGGTTTTACAAGATACAGGAGAACTTCAGAAATGAAGACCCAAAGACCCAGGGAAAATTATTTTTTATAGAGACAGAGTCTTGCATACTGCCCAGGCTGTTCTCAAACTCCTGGCCTCACGCAATCCTCCCACTTCAGCCTCCCAAAGTTTTGGAATTACAGGCGTGAGCCACTGCTCCCAGCCTCTTACTCATTTTAGAGCCACAGTGCCTAGCATAATCTTTGACATATATAAAAAGTACAAGATATATTTGTAAATTTAATGGAAAATCTGGGACTCTTCTCCTAATTCAAGTTGTCTGCATTATCTCAGTAAGACTTTCAAGCTCTGTGGTCAGAGTTTGAAAGGCATTAGATATGCTGAGTGCAGTGGCTCACACCTGTAATCCTAGCACTTTGGGAGGCCGAGGTGGGAGTTTCATTTGAGCTCAGGAGTTTGAGACCAGCCTGAGAAACATAGTGAGACCTTGTCTATACAAAAAATGAACAAAATTAGCCAGGCATGGTGGCGTGTGCCTGTAGTCACAGCTACTTGGGAGGCTGATGTAGGTGACTCGCTTGAGCCCAGGAGGTCAAGGCTGCAGTTAGCTGTAATCACCCCACTGTTCTCTAGCCTGGACGACAGAGCGAGACCCTGTCTCAAAGAACAAAAAGGGGCAGGGAAGAAAGAAAGAAAAGAAAACAAAGGAAGGAAGGAAGGAAGGAAGGAAGGAAGGAAGGAAGGAAGGAAGAGAGGGAGAAGGAAGGAAGGAAGGGAGGGAGGAAAAAGAAAAAAGAAAAGAAAAGGGAAAGTATTCGATAAGCAGTTGAGATCAGAAATTCAGTTCTGCATCTTCTTTGTGACTTCTCATTCATCTCTGGGTCAGTCATAGAGTCTCTCTTGTCTTAATTTTCTCATCTATGAAACAGCTACCCCTCTATTTATCACCAGTGGTTTTGAGAACCTTAATCAACATTTAAGAAATAATATATAATCCTCATAACATGAGACCCATCATTGAAAGACTATACCATTATCATGGCCCATTTCATTTTATCTGGATTTTTTTAAACTAAGTTGGTTTTATATATTGATGTGAATTTCTACGCAGCACTATTGTTTAATTGAGTGTTGATTTTCACTCCCCAGAGAGTTTTCTCCTTCAGTAGTGGAAAAATGAAGCGTACATTATTGCAATAATAACACTCTTACTTGTGATCTTGTCATTTCACAAGATTTTTTTTTTTTTTTTTTTTTTTGAGACGGACTCTTGCTCTGTCGCCCAGGCTGGAGAGCAGTGGTATGATCTCGGCTCACTGCAACTTCTGCTGCCAGGGCGCAAGTGTTTCTCCTGCCTCAGCCTCCTGAGCAGCTAGGATTACAGGCGCGTGCCACCATGCCCAGTTTTTTTTTTTTTTTTTTTTTTTTTTTTTTAGTAGAGATGGGGTTTCACCATGTTGGTCAGGCTGGTCTTGAACTCCTGACCTCAAGTGATCGGCCTGCCTCGGCCTCCCAGAGTGCTAGGATTACAGGTGTGAGCCACAGCACCTAGCCTCATAAGAATCTTGAAACAGGAGTTGGGCTAAATTACAGCTTAGAGGAGAAACCTTCAGAATAAAAGCATGAGCTGTAGGAACAACCTTAGCTGCTATTCTTTGCATTTTCCTTTTTCTATGTTCAATTCTTGAGAACCCAGGAGTAGATAAGCCCTAGCATCATATGCATTCAAACACTTCTTTTGAATATAATAGCTGCTGTTTCTCCTCTAGCTGCTCCACCAATCCTATGAGACACCCTTCTTATAGTCCAGGGGGGACTTCCTGATATCTGTCCCTAGCTATTCCCTTTTTCTTGTTGGTTACTGAAGAAATAGTAGGCAAGAGCTTGTGGTTTAGGAGAGCTGCCAATCCATACCTCAGCGTGCATTCTTATCAACCAGTTTCAATTGTGATGACTCTTGGCACTTGCAAAAGCTCTTTAATTTCCGTCTCCCATTGATATTTGCTACCATGCTCTCTTGCTGTGGCCAGAATTCAGTCCTAAGTTACCACATGTGACTGGGTGGTATTTTGTTAAGTAATAACTTTATTTATATGTATACATCCATTTGATGATGTAGATACACATCATAAACACTACTCTATGCCATATATATATATAATATATATGTATGTATATATATCTGCACATGAGTAGTTCAAATTCCTTGACATAAAAACATATAGAATTTGGGCACAGTGGCTCATGCCTGTAATCCCAGCAGTTTGGTAAGCCAAGGTGGGAGGATCACTTGAGGCCAGGAGTTCAAGACCAGCCTGGGCAACATAGTGAGACCCTGTCGCTACAGAAAATCTTTAAAAATATTAGCCAAGTGTGGTAACACACCCCTGTAGTCCCAGCTACTCAGGAGGCAAAGATGGGAAGATTGCTTGATCCCAGGAGATTGAGGTTATGCTGAGCTATGATGATACCACTTCAGCCTGGGTGACAAAGCAAGGCCCTGTCCCCCCCAAAAAACAAAAACAAAACAAAAACATACAGAATTTCCATTTATATATATATTATATATATTTCTTTTTTTTTTTTTTTGAGACGGAGTCTCGCTCTGTCACCCAGGCTGGAGTGCAGTGGCACGATCTCGGCTCACTGCAAGCTCCGCCTCCCGGGTTCCCACCATTCCCCTGCCTCAGCCTGCTGAGTAGCTGGGACTACAGGTGCCCACCACCACGCCTGGCTAATTTTTTGTATTTTCAGTAGAGACGGGGTTTCACCGTGTTAGCCAGGATGGTCTCTATCTCCTGACCTTGTGATCCGCCCGCCTTAGCCTCCCAAAGGGCTGGGATTACAGGTGTGAGCCACCTTGCCCGGCTAATTTGTGTACTTTTAGTAGAGACGGGGGTTTCACCATGTTGGTCAGACTGGTCTCAAACTCCTGACCTCAGGTGATCCACCCACCTCCACTTCCCAAAGTGCTGGGATTACAGGCGTGAGCCATTGCACCCGCCCCTGCCCATACATTTTCTCCCCTCATGTTCCCATATTCAAAACACTCTGGTCCCAAACATTTTGAATAAAGGATATTCAACCTGTAGTATATAGTATATACTGTACATATTACATAATATGTAAAATAGATACATTCCCATCATTTGTCTCTACCTTATCTCCAGAAGCCCCAAACCCTATTCCTTTCCATAGCGGAGGATGATACCCAAATCTGGATCATCTGGCCTCTTCCCTGCGTCTTATATTTTTGAGGGACTCCTGTGCATACATACATACATACATAAAATTGTGTTTCTCCTGTTAATGTTAATGTCAATTACATTCACAGACCAGCCAAAGAGCCTAGAAGAGTTGAGGGAAGCATGTTTCCTTCCCTACAGTCACTGGTGTGCATGTGAACAACACATGTGTCACATGAATAGCAAACTCAGGTGTTTCACCACTTATCTGTTCACGACTGTAGTCATTCTCCATTTCTTCTTCTTTTTTTTTTTCAGGCTGGAGTGCCGTGGCACGATCTCAGCTCACTGCAACCGCCACCTCTCAGGTTCAAGGAATTCTCGTGCCTCAGCCTCCAGAGTAGCTGGGACTACAGGCACAAGCCACCACACTCAGCTAATTTTTTGTATTTTTAGCAGAGACAGGGTTTCACTATATTGGCCAGGCTGGTCTCGAACTCCTGACCTCAGGTGATCCACCCACCTCAGCCTCCCAAAGCGCTGGGGTTACAGGCATGGGCTACCGTGCCTGGCCCATTCTCCATTTCTTCTGATCTCCTTAATAAACACTGCTGTGAACATACCTCTTTCAGTTGATTTCATCATTTCACCAACCTGAACACAAACTCCATTAGGCTGGTATTGCAATAATATCCTCTGACAGATAGCATAGTGCCACTGAGATGTGTTGGGGTGTGTGGGAGGCAGAAGATGTACCTTGAACGGGGGAGGAGAGGGCTATGCAAAACAAAATCAGAAACGAAGATGAACTGAAAGGGGTGTCAAGTGCGACTAGTCTAAAACACAACGCGCAACCAAATCCTTGACAATAGTAGGAAATTACTTGCAGGGAGAACATTCAATTAAGCCACTATTTTCAGGAACTAGTTGAAAAAGGACTAATAAGCAGCCAACTGTTGAACATCATCTTGAGAAACAGCTAAATGACAGGTGCATCACCAAAGCGGGTAATGAACACATGAATAAAGATGTAAGTGTTTTGTGTGTCTGAAGTTATATTGCTGTGAGTGAATTATTAAAGAGTTTTATAATTTAAGGCTCAGCAAGAAGAAACTCTTGTTAAGTAGCTCTTTAGGGGACAGTGGGTTTCTACTGATCATATAGTCATCCAACATGGCTATGTTCTTTTTTTTTTTTCTTTTTTTTTTGGGACGGAGTCTCACTCTGTCGCCTAGGCTGGAGTGCAGTGGCGCAATCTTGGCGCACTGCAAGCTCCGCCTCCCGGGTTCGCGCCATTCTCCTGCCTCAGCCTCATGAGTAGCTGCAGCTACAGGTGCCCGCCACCATGCCCAGCTAATTTTTTGTAATTTTTTTTTTTTTAGTAGACATGGGGTTTCACTGTGTTAGCCAGGATGGTCTCGATCTCCTGACCTCTTGATCCACCCACCTCGGCCTCCCAAAGTGCTGGGATTACAGGCGTGAGCCACCGTGCCTGGCCTTTTTAAAAATTATTATTTGTGTGTGTGTGAGAGAGAGACATAGTTTCACTCTTGTTGCCCAGGCAAGAGTGCAGTGGTGCGATCTTGGCTCACTGCAACCTCTGCCTCCTGGGTTCCAGCGATTCTCTACCTCACCCTCCTGAGTAGCTGGGATTACAGGTGCCCATCGCCATGCCGGGCTAATTTTTTGTATTTTTAGTAGAAATGGGGTTTCATCATGTTAGCCAGGCTGGTCTAGGACTCCTGATCTCAGGTGACCCACCCACCTTGGCCTCCCAAAGTGCTGGGTTTACAGGTGTAAGCCACCGGGCCTGGCCAAGACTGTCTATGTTCTATGCACTGCAACAGTTGCTGAAATCCTTGTCTTAGATGCCCAGTGCACACACAGTCTCCACATACTAAGCATATATGTACACACAGTACCTCACCTCTTATTGTAAAGAACAGCATAAAATCCAGCTCAAGGCATGTTGCATCATTGGAACACCTGAAAGCTTGCTGCTTTTTCTTCCTGGATTGACTTTATTAAAGTCAGCCTCCCTGGGCTACCTTTAATTCTGCAGCCTGTTTAGACCCAGAGGTCTGACAAGACTTTCCTTAAATCTAGATGCTTTGGTGCTTCCCAGGGGTCAGCCTGTGTGGGCCTGGTATACAGGCGGCCATGCTTGTGAGATCCATTGAACTTGTCTCTTTTTTTAATTTATCTTTTTTATTTATGCCTCTGTAGGGGAGAAAAGTAATATCTTTCATCACTCATTGCTAGGTTCTTGGCTGACCCCCCTATAACAAAAGACAGATGAACAGGAAAAGAGAGATAATCTTTTCTGTCCTTTTTTACCAGGTCCTTGGGAGAATGTAGGAGATTTGTGATATAAATGCAAGGAGGAGAAAAAGAAAGATTCAAGAGTTTTACAGAAGTGTCTTTAAGAAAATTGAAGGGGGCCAGGTGCTCATGCCCATAATCCTAATTTTTGGGAGGCTGAGGCAGATGGATCACTTGAGGCTAGGAGCTTGAGACCAGCCTGACCAACATGGCAAAACCCCGTCCCCACTAAAAATACAAAATTTAGCCAGGCGTGGTAGTGGGCACCTGTAATCCCAGCTATTCAGGAGGCTGAGGCAGGAGAATTGCTTGACCCCAGGAGGCAGAGGTTGCAATGAGCTGAGATGGCGCCACTGCACTCCAGTCTGGGCAACAGAGTGAGACTGCATCTCAAAAAAAAAAAAAAAATTGAAAGGAACATATTTCCTTTAGTCCTGTTTTCCTGGCAGGGCCCCAAGGAGGTGGCAAAGCCCCAGAGAGGAAAGGAATTGGGGCCCTCAGTCTTGCAAACAAGTCTCATGTCTCAAGTGGGTGTAGAAACGAAGGTGTCAGCAGATCTGAAGGGGCTACTGGGAAAGGGACAATGTCTCCGCAGGGATCTTCAACAGCCAGGCAGGACTCACTGTTAGAAGGTCACCTTCAACTTGGAATTGGGTAAGACTGTGGAATCTTTGCCTGATTGCAAGGTGCCAAACATTAGAAACGACCAAAGTTAAATATTTGCCTGCCTGTCTGACTGGGACAGAGAGGCAGTAACTCAATTGATATGGAAAACAAAATACCTGTTCTGCAGGTCTGGCCCTGGGTGCTGAGACTGGTTTTCTCTGTGCATTCATCAGTGAAGTTGTGCAGATCTAGCTCAACTGGAACTACATTTCCCAGAATTCCCTCCCCCATAGTGTATGAGTTAGGCTTGGCCACAAGTGAAAGATTGCATGTGATTTGGATGGCAGAAGTGAAGCAGTGGCCATAACGCTCTGAAAGCCTCACATACATCATGACTGCCCTGCTGACTTCCCTTGGTGTGGGGCAGCAACTTGGCCCACCATTCCTCCAGCTCCCATCCCAGGGATGTTTCCTGGGATGCTTCCCAAATAAACTACTTGCATGCAAATCCTTTTTTTTTTTTTTGAGACAGGGTCTCTCTCTGTCACCCAGGCTGGTGAACTCCTGGGCTAGACAGACAAACCGTGTCTCTACCAAAAATAAACAAACAAACAAAAATACACATATATATATTTATATATATTATATATATATGACATATATAACTTAGCCAGGTGTGATGGCATGTGCTTGTAGTCTCAGCCAGTTGGAGGCAGAAGCATCACTTGAACCCAAGAGGTTGAGGCTGCAGTGAGCCTTGATGGGACCACTGCACTCCAGCCTGGGTAACAGAGCGAGACCCTGTCTCAAATAAAGTAAAAATAAATCTGTTTCAGAGGGTTGGTTGAGGAAGTTGAGGAAGGAGCTACCTTATTGAAACAATAGCAAGTTCTCAAGCTTCAAAATTCCACCCTTAAGGAAATTGTTTAAATCTTTCTTCAGTTCCCCAAAGGCTCCAGCGCCCCTGTGGGTGCGTGCCCCCAAGTCCCACCCCCAAGTCTGTACTGGTGCACAAATGTTGGAGTCTCAATGACTCACAAACCAAGAGTTTCCTCAAGAGGTTGGGGTTGGGGAAAGAATGGGATTGGGGGGCAGGGAGAAACTGACTAATTATACCTCAAAAATTATTGTCCCTGTCACATGCAAAAATTAATTGCTTAAATGATCATAAATTCAGGATCCACCACTCCCTCCTTACCAGTCAAGCCTCCTCTCAGGGAGAATTAACATAGGATAATAGGAACGGACTATTAGAAACAACTCAGTTACCTCTCACTTCCTGCTGGGAGCCAGTCCCTTATTCAGATAGGTATTTTAGGCAGGGTTGCTAATGACCTCCAAGCCCATTAGTGACATTCTTCATGTTGGCTTCACATGCTGATGCAGGTGATGTGACTGCCCCCTGGCAAGATGGGAACTTCTCTCTCTTCCCTGGCACAGCTGCGTTAATGTTCTTAGGTAGCCCCTACTATTGTGTTCTAGAATCAAAATCCAGGCTAGTAAAAAGGGCTTCAGAAATTGGCCGACCCCGAAGTCCTTTCCTATTTTGTTCTTTTCTGCACTGATATACGAGTAAAGGTTTACGTGGTTGACACAGCGCCCAAACTCCATTTTCTCTGCTAATGGAAGAGAGTAGAGGGAAGAAAACACAAAACAAGCCCTGTGTGCACAGCACACACACTGTCATTCTCACAAGGGCCTCTCTGGCTTCTTGGGCAGCTTGTCTCTTGAGGGGAGAGCAGGGCCGCTGGTCATGGTGCCAGGAACTCCTAGTTGCGTCAGAAAGGGGAGCCGCTGCCCGTGAAGGCTGAGCAAATTCCCCGAGGCACCCAAACAGTGGGCAAAGGAATTCAGAGGTGTTGGGCCCCTGCTGCCTCCACCCCTCCCACTTATAAAAACACAGGCAACAAGCCATCAAAAAGACATTTTCAACCAGCAAAGCCCTAATATCCAAAACGCATACTCCAATGAATCAATAGGAAAAAAAAAAGCAACCCACTGGAAAAAAATAGACATTTCACAAAAGATGAAAAATATATTTAAAAGACACTCATTGGCTGGGTGCGGTGGCTTATGCCTGTAATCCCAGCACTTTAGGAGGCCGAGATGGGCGGATCACGAGGTCAGGAGATCGAGACCATCCTGGCTAACACGGTGAAACCCCATCTCTACTAAAAAATACAAAAACCTAGCCGGGCGAGGTGGCGGGCGCCTGTAGTCCCAGCTACTCGGGAGGCTGAGGCAGGAGAATGGTGTAAACCCGGGAGGCGGAGCTTGCAGTGAGCTGAGATCGCGCCACTGCACTCCAGCCTGGGTGACAGAGCGAGACCCCGTCTCAAAATAAATAAATAAATAAATAAATAAATAAATAAATAAATAAATAAATAAAAGACGCTCATCTTCACTAACTAGCAGGATAATGCAACTTAAAACAATAAGATGTCTTTACATCTGATGATGTCAAATGGTAAAGAGGATGTGTAACAATGGGAACTCATACATGGCTGGGGAGGGAATACATTGGATTCAGTCACTTGGAAAACTATTTGGCAGTATCTAGCACAGTTGATTATTCACACATGCTGTGTGCCATTTGTCCCAAAAACCTGACCACTTCTTTTGCAGGTCTCCCAGAACCTTGTCTGGATTAGCTATACAAACAAATGAGGTCTGGTTCGAGGACCTGTCATTCCTTTCCTTCCTTCCTTTCTTCTCTCCCTCCTTTCTCCCTTTTCTTCCTTCCTTTCTTTTTACCTTTTGCCTCCCTCCTTTTCTTTCTTCCTTTATTTTTGCTTTTCAAAATAGTAAAATACAACATACATATAGAAAAATGCATAAAAGACTGGGCACAGTGGCTCACACCTCTAATCTGAGCGCTTCAGGAGGCCTAGCCGGGCAGATCACCTGAGGTCAGGAGTTCGAGACCAGCCTGGCCAACATGGTAAAACCCTGTCTCTACTAAAAATACAAAAAAATTAGCCGGGCATGGTGGCACACACCTGTAGTCCCAGCTACTTGGGAGGCTGAGGCGGAAGAATTGCTTGAACCCTGGAGGCGGAGGTTGCATGAGCTGAGATACAGCTACTGCATCAAGCCTAGGTGACACAGCAAGACTCTGTCTCAAAAAAAAGAGAAAAAAGAAAAATGAATAGAATATATTTGGACAGTTTAAAAAATAATTACAAAGCAGCCCCCTGTGTAACCAACACTCAGATCAAGAAATAATAATGGCCAAGCATGGCAGCTTATACCTGTAATCCCAGCACAATGGGAGGCCGAAGCCAGAGGACTGCTTGAGCCCAGAAGTTCAAGACCAGACTGGGCAACACAGTGATGTCCTATCTCTATGAAAAATTTTCAAATTAGCTGGGCATGGTGGCATGCACCTGTAGTCCTAGCTACTTGGAGGGCTAAGGTGAGAGGATAACTTGAGCCCGGAAGGTTGAGGTTGCAATGACTTGTGATTGTGCCATTGCACAATCCTGGGTAACAGAGTAAGATCCTGTCTCAAAAAGAAAAAATAAATAAATAAATAAATAGTAATAATCAGCACCCAAGAAGTTCCCTGTGCATCCCCTGAGTGATCACAACCATCTCCCTCCTATCAGAATTACTATTATCCTAACTTTCATTATGTTAATTCCTTCTTATTCTTTATAATCTACCACCTGTATTTGAATTTTATATGTGTGGATTCCCACTGTGTACATTCTTCTGTATCATGCTTCTTTCCCTCAATGTTATGTTTGTGGGATTCAAACAACTAACTCACTGGCTGTCACCGTAGGTCACTCATTTTCATTGCTGTATTGTATGAATTCACCACAATGCATCTCTTTCATTGTTTTTCTACCTTTTTTTTTTTTTTTTTTTTTGAGATGTAGTCTCGCTCTGTCACCCAGGCTGGAGTGCGGTGGCATGATCTTGGCTCACTGCAACCTCTGCCTCCCGAGTTCAAGCAATTCTCTGCCTCAGCCTCCTGAGTAGCTGAGATTACAGGCACCTGCCACCATACCCAGCTCATTGTTTTTGTATTTTTAGTAGAGACAGGGTTTCACCATCTTGGCCAGGCTGGTCTTGAATTCCTGACCTCATGGTCCACCTGCCTCAGCCTCCCAAAGTGTGGGCATTACAGGCATGAGCCACCGCACCCGGCTGCATCTCTTTCATTCTATTTTTTTCTTTCTTTCTTTTTTTTTTTTTTTTGAGACGGAGTCTTGCTCTGTCGCCAGGCTGGAGTGCAGTGGTGCAGTCTTGCCCCACTGCAACCTCTGCCTCCCAGGTTCAAGCGATTCTCCTGCCTCAGCATCCCAAGTAGCTGGGACTACAGGCGCCCACCAGCATGCCTGGCTAATTTTTGTATTTTTAGTAGAGATAGGGTTTCACCACGTTGGCTGGGATGATCTCAATCTCTTGACCTCGTGATCTGCCTGCCTCGGCCTCCCAAAGTGCTGGTCTTTCATTCTATTCTTGATAGATAGGATTGTTGGGCCGGGCGCGGTGGCTCATGCCTATAATTCCAGCACTTTGGGAGGCCGAGGCGGACGGATCACGAGATCAAGAGATCGAGACCATCCTGGCCAACATGGTGAAACCCCATCTCTACTAAAAATACCAGAATTAGCCGGGTGTGGTGGCAGGTGCCTGTAGTCCCAGCTACTCTGGGGGTTGAGGCAGGAGAATCACTTGAACCCAGGAGGCGGAGGTTTCAGTGAGCTAAGATTGTGCCACTGCACTCCAGCCTGGTGACAGAGCAAGACGCCGTCTCAAAAAAAAAAGAAAAAAAGATAGATAGGATTGTTTCTGCTTTGAGTCTATTATGAACAATGCTGCCAAGAACATTCTTGCACCTAAATCCTGATACCCATGTGCAAGAGCTTTTGTAAAGTGACGGCATTGGGGGGCTTCCCTTTAATCAGGGCTTAGTACATTCACGCTTCTTCCCTGTCTCCTCTTTCAAAACCAGCTCTCAGGAAAGGATTAGAAATTCACTCATGGCAAGGTATAAATGGCTGAGAAGGATTAATATGTAGTCTCTCCCATATAACTGTGAGGTGGGACCAAAGGAATTAATTTCTAGTTGTAGAATTTTAGTATCAAGAGATTGGTGGAGAGAAATCCATTACAGTTAGCCCTAGAAAAAAGCATCACATGGTTGTAATACCATGAACCAAGAAAATGAAAAAGAAAAAATCCACATACACAACAACAAAAAACCAGCCAAGGTGTTATACTCTACTTGAAAGGTCAAAAACCACATACAAGCAGCGAAGTCCCACTGGGCACGGTGGCTCATGCCTGTAATCCCAGAACTTTGGGAGGCTGAGGTGGGTGGATCACTTGAGGTCAGGAGTTCGAGACCAGCCTGACCAACATGGTGATACCCCATCTCTACTAAATATACAAAATTAGTTGGGCAGGGTGGTGCGTGCCTGTAATCCCAGCTACTTGGGAGGCTGAGGCAGGAGAATTGCTTGAACCTGGGAGGCAGAGGTTGCAGTGAGCCAAGATCACACCACTGCACTCCAGCCTGGGCAACAAGAGCTAAACTTCGTCTCAAAAGAAAAAAAAGAAGTGAGGTCTCGTCTCCGAGGATCAGTTGGTAGTTAATGGCTAAGTTAACTGGTGATAGAGCGGTCAAAAGTAAGTCCTCAAGGCCAGATACCAGCACTTGAACCTCAGCTCCATCAGCTAGACGGGTCACGTTCTCCCAGCCTCAGTTCCTCTTCTGTGAAATTGACATAATGAGAGTACTTACTTCATCAGGCTGTTGTGCAAATAATGACTGAATCACATTTCACACAGCGCTTTATAGTGTAAGTGCTCAAATAGTATTGGGCATCCTTCTGCTTATTTGTATTATTTGATGCCGAGTGTGGGCACTTTCTGTGAGTCGGGATAAGCCAATGATCTGAGTAGGGCTTAATGATGCCACTGGAGAGTCTGACAAGATCAAAGCGTAAATGGGAGACAAGAGGAAAAGAAGGAAAGAAATGAGAACCACATAGCTGCTGGGCAAGATGAAAAGTGCAAAATTTTCAGGGGCAGGTGGGTAAGTGGAGAGGCTGGGCCAGAGAGGCAGAGGGGCTGCTCACCTAGATGAGGCCCAAGAAGCGGTTTGAGTGGGTCTCACTGTGTCAGGATAGAGAGGTCAGGTGTAGTCAATACATGAATAGGGAGGTGCAGGGCAAGGAGTAGGTCAGACAACAGCAAAGGTGTGCATCCCCACAGGATTGCTGTAGATCTACTGGAACTGAGGTCTGTGGCTCGTGATGCAGCTGTGGCTAACAGCTCCTATGCATGCTGATGGCTTCACATCTCAAGCACCAGTGGAATCTCTCAACTTTTCTGCCTCAGAATTTTCCCTTGGCTTGGAAGCTTGTTCAGTCCAACTTGCAGAGACAGCAACAGAAGAAAGGGGTGGGAGCTGGCTGGTAGGGGAGTGGGAGATTGTCAATGGAGGATGAAGGTTGCTGGATAAATGTCCCAACCTCTCACACTTCAGCAGGACAGTTTTGAGTGGTTTCTTTTATTATTATTTTTTTTTAGACGGAGTCTTGCTCTGTCCCCCAGGCTGGAGTGCAGTGGCGCAATCTCGGCTCACTGCAAGCTCCACCTCCCGGGTTCACGCCATTCTCCTGCCTCAGCCTCCCGAATAGCTGGGACTACAGGTACCCGCCACCTCGCCTGGCTAGTTTTTTGTATTTTTAGTAGAGACGGGGTTTCACCGTGTTAGCCAGGATGGTCTCAATCTCCTGACCTTGTGATCCGCCCGTCTCGGCCTCCCAAAGTGCTGGGATTACAGGCTTGAGCCACCGCGCCCGGCCAGGTGGTTTCTATATGGTTCTTCAAAGGTGTGCAGGAAGAATGAGCCAGTTGTCCACAGTGAAACCTAGCTCAGCAGTGTACCTTTCATTGGCTTTCCCTCCTTCCCGTATCATTCTCCGCTCTCCCTCTCTGTCTTGCTTGGATATCTTCCCAAGTAAACTATTGTCAACCAAGTTCTTGTCTCAGGGTCTGCTTTAGGAGGCACCAAACCTAAGTGGTATTATTACTAACACAAATCTGGAGCTGAGATTCCAAAAACTGAAACAAAAACTAACTTAAATAGAATGTAGTCTGGATGTGGGGGCTCATGCCTGTAATCCTAGCACTTTGTGAGGCTAAGGCGGATGGATCGCTTGAGTCCAGGAGTTCAAGACCAGCCTGGGCAACGTGGCAAAATCTCATCTCTATAAAAAAAAAAACCAGAAAAATTATCCAGGTATGGTGGTGCATGCCTGTAGTCCCAGCTACTTGGGAGGC
Organism: Theropithecus gelada; assembly: GCF_003255815.1. Lineage (NCBI taxonomy): Eukaryota > Metazoa > Chordata > Mammalia > Primates > Cercopithecidae > Theropithecus > Theropithecus gelada. The sequence goes on along the minus strand of NC_037675.1, from coordinate 75,159,216 downwards.
TGAGGTGGGAGGATCACTTGAGCCTAGGAGAGTGAGGCTGCAGTAAGCCGCCATCATGCCTCTGCACTCCAGCCTGGTAGACAGAGCAAGACACTGTCTCAAAAAAAAATCAATAATAAACTAAAAATAAATATAATAGAATGTTGAAGAAACATGGTCAAAGTGGAAATTAGGAGTGTTTTTGCCAATGGAAAATGTCAAGAACTAATATATCTTGTTCCAGCAGGTGTAACTAGAGAAAGAGGGGGAAAAAAAAGAATAGAGTCAAAATCATTGCATAAGGTAGATGTGCTCAGATAAACCAAATGTGGGGAGGCATATGAATAGAAGAAAAAACAAACTGCAGGAGTATCAGAAGAAAATGTAAGCAATCCTGTGAAAATAGTCCTCAGAAATTCTCACAAAGGACCATACATGAAGTTGTTCATTACAGGGCTGTTTGTGGTAAGGGGAGTTGAAGGCTCCAGGGGGTCAATGCTGGGGGAAGGGATGAGGGTAGCAGTTAGAAGGAAGAAACTGAGGGTACCATGGCCATGTGGAAGGGCTGTAAAACAGTGTTGAGAGAAGACAGTCAGAATAAGGCCTATGGCACAATATCATTTACCTAAATATATATATATAAAAACATTTTATTTATTTATATGCTTCCCATGGAAGGTATATAACATATATATATATGTATTTATTTTTGAGATGGAGTCTCACTCTGTCACCCAGGCTGGAGTGTAGTGGCATGATCTCGGCTCACTGCAACCTTCACCTCCTGGGTTCAAGCGATTCTCCTGCCTCAGCCTCCTGAGTAGCTGGGACTACAGGCACGTGCCACCACACCCAGCTAAGTTTTGTATTTTTAGTAGAGATGGGGTTTCACCTTGTTGGCCAGGAGGGTCTCCATCTCTTGACCTCATGATCTGCCCGCCTTGGCCTCTCAAAGTGCTGGGATTACAGGTATGAGCCACCGTGCCCAGCCCGAGAGCCACCATGCCTGGCCATATATTTTATAAGGAAACATGCAAATGCTGTAAAACCTATCAAATGCATTACTGTGTTGTCCATGATGTACTGGGGGGATAGGAATGGGAAATGGGATAAAAGGGAATAAACAGACAGACAAAGAGATGTCTCACACAGACCAATGCTGACCATGCGGAATGTGAGCTGAGGAGCTAAGGAGCAGATTAACTCAACTGAGGTCCAAAATGAAAGAAAAAAAGTACAGGGAGATAGTATTATAACCTTAAAGTACGGAAGGCCTTGAACAAGGTATAAGATGCTAAATACAGCTGGGCGCAGCTACTCACACCAATAATCCCAGCAGTTTGGGAGGCTGAGGAGAGAGGATCGCTTGAGCTCAATTCAAGACCAGCCTGGGCGATTTATTGAGACCTCATCTTTACTGAAAAAAAAAAAAAAAATTAGCCAGGTGTCGTGGTATACACCTGTAGTCCCAGCTACTCGGAGGCTGAGGTGGGAGGATTGCTTGAGCTGGGGAAGGCAAGACTGCAGTGAACCATGACTGCACCACTGCACTCCAGCCTGGTGAGGGAGCAAGATCCACTCTCCATTAAAAAAAAAGTAAAATAAAATGTATACATGCTAAAGTAAAAATTACAACCACTACATACATAAAAACATATCTGGCTGGGTGTAGTGGCTCATGCCTATAATCCCAGCACTTTAGGAGGCCAAGGCAGTAGGATCACTTGAGGTCAGGAATTTGAGATCAGCCTGGCCAACATGGTGAAAACCTGTCTCTACCAAAAATATTAAAAATTAGCCAGATGTGGTGGCCGGCGCCTGTAATCCCAGCTACTCAGGAGGCTGGAGCAGGAGAATCGCTTGAACCCGGGAGGTGGCGGTTGCAGTGAGCTGAGATCGTGCCACTGCACTCCAGCCTGGGTCATAGAGCGAGACTCTGTCTCAAAAAAAAAAAAAAAAAAAAAAAAAGACATCTATTAGGGTGTCAACACAGCATTTTAGTAACAGCTAGAAATTGAAAACGAAATGGTTAGTGGTGTTCCATTTCTACCATAGAATACTATGCAGGCGTAACAAGAATGAGGTGAAGCTGCGTGTACTGAGAAAGGGCGCAGAGTGCAAGGAGGTCATTCTCAGGGTCACAGACGGTTCTGCTTGCCTCACCCTGGTCCTGGCCCTGCCAGGGTATATCTATAGGGGAAGAAGCAAGTCAAAGAATAACAAAAGTGGCCAGGCGCGGTGGCTCACGCCTATAATCCCAGCACTTTGGGAGCCTGAGACAGGTAGATTACCTGAGGTCAGGAGTTCAAGACCAGCCTGACCAACATGGCAAAACCCTGTCTCTACTGAAAATACAAAAATTAGCTGAGCATGGTGTGCATGCCTGTAATCCCAGCTACCCGGGAGGCTGAGACAGGACAATTGCTCAAACCCAAGGTGGGGAGGGCAGAGGTTTCAGTGAGCTGAAATCACGCTACTGCACTCCAGCCTGGGTGACAGAGCAAGATTCCATCTAAAATAAAATAAAATAAGCCGGGCACGGTGGCTCACGCCTGTAATCCCAGCACTTTGGGAGGCCGAGGTGAGCTGATCACCAGGTCAGGAGATCGAGACCATCCTGGCTAACACGGTGAAACCCCGTCTTTACTAAAAACACAAAAAATTAGCTGGGAATGGTAGTGGGCACCTGTAGTCCCAGCTACTTAGGAGGCTGAGGCAGGAGAATGGCATGAACCCAGGAGGTGGAGCTTGCAATGAGCTGAGATCACGCCACTGCACTCCAGCCTGGGCAACAGAGTGAGACTCCGTCTCAATAAAAAAAATTTAAAAAAAAGATTAGCGAGCATGGTGGCACACGCCTATAGTCCCAGCTACTCGGGAGGCCTAGGCAGGAGAATCACCTGAGCCCAGGAGGTCGAAGCTGCAGTGAGCTGTCACTGTGCCACTGCGTTCCAGCCTGGGTGACAGAGTGAAACTCTCTCTCAAATAAAATAAAATTAAAAAGAATAAAAGTACAATACAATATAATTTGTACTATAAAAATAGCAGGGATATACCTACTATGTATCCACAGTTTTGTTTTTTTTTTAATGGCAGGGGAACACAAAAAGGAATTTATCATTTGATCTGTACATTCTACACATATATCAGTGTCTAGAATGAAGTGTGCAAATTAAAATAAATAAATATATGTGTTGAAAACGAGTGTAGGGAGTATGAAAGGATTGCTACATGATTAGTTGCTCCATGGTAAGATCTTCCAGAACAGTTCTGAGCAGTGAGGCCAGTTTTTCCAAATGTCTCTGGGTTCTGAAACACTCATCTCTCCAGGGCCCTGTGCCTGGAGAAACCCGCAGGCCAGAGCCTGCACTTTCCAGAGATGCCCATCGGGGGGCAGAAGCACCTATGAGCCGGCTGCCCTGGCAAACTGCCCTGTGACCTGGAATTTAGGGCTGGGCCCCGCCTGCTTCAGAGCCATTAAGGCTGCTTATTAAGTTTTTCTGCAGAGCAGCAGATTCACATATGTGCTCTTGGCTGCATATTTTCAAAATTCTGAACATGCATTTGAGTTAAAAGTAACGACCTAATTTTTTTTTTTCAAAATAGAATTACCCTACTTTCTTTCTTTATGATTATAAAAGTAAAAATATACTTATTATAAAAACTTTTTTGGAAAAGTATAAAATGAGAAAAACACATTTTTATTACCTGAATAAAACACTGTAATGTATTTCTTTTTATACACAAGCATTTTACTAAAAGATTTATTCATACCATACATATCATTTTATAGCTGCTTCATTTCAACGGGATCAATAAGATCTCATGGGTAATAAGATCAAGGGCTCAATGGTAAACAAAATTTACATACATGTTATTAACCTAATTATTTCCATTAAAGCATCCTGGCAGTCACTGAGATGGGCCAAGACCCATGCCACTGTTTGGGCTTTAGATCTGGTTATGCTATTCTGACCAGAGGACTTGCCATTTCTGGGAACAAATCAGCAGTGAAGGGACCAAGTGCTTCCATGGATCCACACTTCTAAATGGCTGTGGAGTTTTGGCAGTCAAGGGCTTTGTGGTCTTTTATAGGTTCCCTTACA
>NC_037675.1:74781263-74855031 GCF_003255815.1 Theropithecus gelada | reverse complement strand
TTTTTTTTTTTTTTTTTTTTTTTTTTTTTTTTTTTTTTTTGTGAGACGGAGTCTCGCTCTGTCGCCCGGGCTGGAGTGCAGTGGCCGGATCTCAGCTCACTGCAAGCTCCGCCTCCCGGGTTTACGCCATTCTCCTGCCTCAGCCTCCCAAGTAACTGGGACTACAGGCGCCCGCCATCTCGCCCGGCTAGTTTTTTGTATTTTTTAGTAGAGACGGGGTTTCACCGTGTTCGCCAGGATGGTCTCGATCTTCTGACCTCGTGATCCACCCGTCTCGGCCTCCCAAAGTGCTGGGATTACAGGCTTGAGCCACCGCGCCCGGCCTAGAAGAACTTTCTTGTTTAACTTTAGGATGTTAATATAAAGCTTAGGCTGGGTGTGGTGGCTCATGCCTGTAATCCCAGCACTTTGCGAGGCGGAGGCGGCCAGATCACTTGAGACCAGGAGTTTGAGACCAGCCTGGCCAACATGGTGAAACCCTGTCTCTACTAAAAAATACAAAATTTAGCCAGGTGTGGTGGCATGTACCTGTAATCCCAGTTACTCAGGTGGCTAAGGCACGAGAATTGTTTGAACCCGGGAGACAGAGGTTGCAGTGAGACAAGATCACACCACTGCACTCCAGCCTGGGCAACAGCGCAATACTCCATCTCAATAACAAACAAACAAACAAACAAAATCACAGTTTGAATAGGCCATCTGGACCCAAAAGCCTGAAATATCTGCTATTTGGCCTTTTACAGAACAAGTTGGCTGAGTCCTGCTAGATCATAAAAGATGCTATCTAGGGTGTTGAATTTCCAACTTTTTTGCTTGTTCATATAACCTATAAAATAATTTTGAAAAACGATGTCACCTCTTTACCTTCTTAAATTGACATCTAAAATGAGGCCAGACACAATGGCTCACGGCTGTAATCCCAGCACTTTGGGAGGCTGAGGCAGATGGATCACTTGAGGTCGGGAGTTTGAGACCAGCTTGGCTAACATGGTAAAACCCATCTCTTCTGAAAATAGAGAAAAGTTAGCCAGGTATGGTGGTGCATGCCTGTAATCCCAGACACTCGGGAGGCTGAGACAGGAAAATCACTTGAACCTGGGAGGCGGAGGTTGCAGTGAGCTGAGATCGAGCCACTGCACTACAGCCTGGGTAACAGAGACGAGACTCTGTCTTAAAAAAAAAAAAATTTGACATCTGAAGTGTTTTCATTTTAAATAGAAGCAGAGTTTAATTTCAAACATGTATTCTAGCTTTATATATTGATATTTTAAGTTCAAAACTGAATTTAAATGCATCCATTTGAATCTAAATGCCATACAGTTTGATAACTACCATCATCCATTTTAAAAATAAAATTTGTAAGCTCTTCTTTAAAATTAAAAATATTACATCTTAAAAAAAACCGCTCACATTTCCTTTATGAAGTAACTACCACACAGATTTTTATCCTAATATTCAATTGTGCTTGAAAGTATTTATTTTTCAGCATCACATCTGCAACAAAAATCTGTATTTAAATTGAGGTTTGGGGCATGATGGTACATGTAGTTTTAGCTACATGTGAGGCCAGAGACAGGAAGATCACTTGAGCCCAGGAGTTTAAGGTTATAGTGAGCTATGATCGTGCCTGTGAATAGGTACTAGCTACTGCACTCTGGCAGCTGGGGCAACATAGTAAAAAACAAAAAAACAAACAAAAAACGCTTGATGTAAAAAATGAAGGTTTAAAATGTATTTTCCATGACTAGAAGACTGTCTATATTTCTTTCAGGTAATCGTTACAATTATTATTAGTATACTTTATGTTTCAATTTTCCATATATAAATCAGAAATATTAACCCACACTCCCTTGGGAAACAATTTTATTAACTAGAGTACAGTGCTATGTGCAATTCCTGTTATATTTAGTCTTACAGATTCCACACATTTCCAAAGTTTTTCCCACTCCCTTCACTGAAGTTGTTCTATACATTTGTTTCTCTTGCTACATACAGTTCGTATTCTTTCCTAGATCCCCTTACTTCCTAAATTATTATTATTATTAATTTTTGCCTACATTTACAATCCCAGCACTGTGGGAGGCTGAGGTGGGTGGATCACCTGAGGGTCAGGAGTTCGAGACCAGCCTGGCCAACATGGTGAAACCCCATCTCTACTAAAAATACAAAAACTAGCTGGGCACGGTGGTGTGTGCCTGTAATCCTAGCTACTTGGGTCGCTGAGGCATTTAAAAGAAGCTTGAATTTGGGAGGCAGAGGTTACAGTGAGCCGAGATTGCACCATTGCACTCTAGCCTGGGTGACAAGAGTGAAACTCTGTCTCAAAAAATAAGGTTCACTCTTCATGCGGTAAAGTTCTATGTGTTTTAACAAATGAATAATGTCATGTATCCATCATATATTACACAGAATATTCAGAATAGTTTCACCACCTTAAAAAGTCTCCTCTGCTTCCCTTTTTTTTTTTGAATGGAGTCTCTAAGTCTGGCTCTGTCGCCCAGGCTGGAGTGCAGTGGCACAGTCTTGGCTCACTGCAGTCTCCGCTTCCTAGGTTCAAGTGATTCTCCTGCCTCAGCCTTCCAAGTAGCTGGGATTACAGGCACCTGCACCATGTCCATCTAATTTTTGTATTTTTAGTAGAGATGGGGTTTCACCATGTTGGCCAGGCTGGTCTTGAACTCCCGACCTCAAGTGATCTGCCTGCCTCAGCCTCCCTAAGTGCTAGGATTACAGGTGTGAGCCACCGTGCCCAGTCAATTATTCATTTTTTAAGTAATGAAAAACAAGATAAATAATACATTGGTTTTATTACTTAACTGGTAATGCAATATAATATATAACTGAAATTATAACTTATTAGTGAAGTAAAGAATATTATAAGAGATATTGTGTTCCTTCTACAAATGTGTGAGTGGACATATATCAAACTCTGGTGTTAGGCTTTTATTTTTATTTTTTAATGGGCAGCTTTTAAAGCCAAAGTAGGCTCAGAGAGACTCCCCTGGTGTTAGACTTTTGAGATTAATTAAAGAATAATCTCTGGGCGCGGTGGCTCATGCCTGTAATCCCAGCACTTTGGGAAGCCGAGGCAGGCAGATCACGAGGCCAGGAGTTCAAGACCAGCCTGACCAACATGGTGAAACCCTGTTTCTACTAAAAATACAAAAAAATTAGCGGGGCGTGGCCAGGCATGGTGGCTCACGCCTGTAATCCCAGCACATTGGCAGGCCGAGGCCGGCGGATCACCTGAGGTCAGGAGTTCCAGACCAGTCTGGCCAACATGGAGAAACCCCATCTCTATTAAAAATACAAAATTAGCAGAGTGTGGTGGCCCATGCCTGTAATCCCAGCTACTTGGGAGGCTGAGGCAGGAGAATCTCTTGAACTTTGGGGGCAGAGGTTGAGGTGAGCTGAGATCCTGCCATTGCACTCCAGCCTGGGCAACAAGAGCGAAACTCCGACTCAAAAAAAAAAAAAAAAGAAAAGAAAAGAAAGAAAGAAAACAGGCCAGGCACGGTGGCTGATGCCTATAATCCCAGTACTTTGGGAGGCCGAGGTGAGTGGGTCACAAGGTCAGGAGATCCAGACCATCCTGACTAACATGGTGAAACCTCGTCTCTACTAAAAATACCAAAAAATTATCGGGGCATGGTGGTGGGCGCATGCAGTCCCAGCTACTCGGGAGGCTGAGGCAGGAGAATGGCATGAACCCAGGAGGAAGAGCTTGCAGTGAGCCGAGATGGCGCCACTGCACTCCAGCCTGGTTGAGAGTGCAAGACTCTGTCTCAAAAAAAAAAAAAAAAAAAAATTAGCTGGGCGTGGTGGCGGGCGCCTGTAATCCCAGCTGCTTCAGAGGCTGAGGCAAGAGAATCACTTGAACCCGGGAGTCGGAGGTTGCAGTGAACCAAGATTGCACCACTGAACTCCAGCCTGGGCAACAGAGTATGACTCTGTCTCAAAAAAAAGGAGACATACTATGGCCAAAGACGCCTTCTCTTCGTCTCTGTCACTCACATGAGACACATTTGGCATATGCACTCATGTTTGCATGTTTCTCTGCAGCCTGTGAAGCCCCGCACACCAAATCCCTGGATACAAAGTTCAGTCCCAGGCCTAACCACACGAAGCAGAGTTCGTTCATCACTTGTCAAAGATCTACGCACCTCTCGGGAGAAAAGGATTGCTGTGGGACCATTTAGATCGGACTACCCAGCTGTTTAGCTGGGTAAATTCCCAGAGAGAACATTTTTTCCACATTTTTTTCTAGAGAACATTTTCTCTAAGCTGAACACTTCTCGTACTTCAAGATGCAGGAAGCAGTGGACCTGGTCACGTTGGGTCTTTTTAATTGATACTGTACAATCTTGTTGTCACTATGTTTATAAAGAAAAATTGTTTAACAGTAGACCTCATGTCTTAATGCGCACTATTTACACGGAAGGTTAAAGAAAATTGACATCACATTAGACGACAAAGCATATTTTTCCACGCCCCAGAAAGGTCATGTACTAAATATGGGTCAGAATTCCAAATCTTTCTAAAGCGGAAGGATCCAGCGTCTTTTGCAAGCAGTACAAATTGCCCTCTGAAACCCAAATTAGGGCTGGGCACCATGGCTTATGCCTGTAATCCCAGCACTCTGAGAGGCCAAGCAAGGTGGCTGAATCACATGAGGCCAGGAATTTGAAACCATCCTGGCCAACATGATGAAACCTCATTTCTACTAAAAATACAAAAAAAATTAGCTGAGTGTGGTGGCACACACCTGTAATCCCAGCTACTAGGTAGGCTGAGGAAGGAGAATAGCTTGAACGCAGGAGGCCGTGTTTGCAGTGAGCCAAGATTGCGCCACAGCATTCCAGCCTGGATGACAGAATGAGATTCTGTCTCAAAAAATAATAAAATAAAATCCAAACTAGAATCCCATTTGTCTAGGAAAGAAACAGGTTAGGTGACTTTTTAAATCTACCAGTCTAGTCTTGTTCTAGATTAGGCTCTTTAACTGTAGTCCACAGAGCAATGTGGAAGCCATGTCAGGGAACTATTACAAAAAAACCAGACCAGCATAATCATTTCCCCCTTTGTGTGGGTGGGTGTGAATGCATCTCTACTCCTGGGAAACAACTCCACAGTTTCACAAGGCCGATTAGCAATTCTCATGAGCCTCAATGTACTTAATATTTGAAATACTCAGGCGGATCATAGAACAGCTGTAAACTGAATCTATATCATAAGATGGGATTCTGTAAGAGCACATGATACCCAAAAATTGCCATGGATGAGGAAAGACCCAGATTTCCAAATAGTGTGAATCCAGCTTCCTTTCCTAAATACTGATTGCTGTTTACACCCTAAAATGTTTGAGATATTCATTAATGAAAATAAAGACAACGTGAACCTCTCCCCTTTTTTCTTCCCCTAATCACATCCTCTCTTCCCATGGCACTGTTACTGTGAAAAATATAAAAGTCAAGGCCGGGCATGGTGGCTTACGCCTGTAATCCCAGCACTTTGGGAGGCCGAGGCAGGTGGATCACCTGAGGTCAGGATTTCGAGACCAGCCTGGCCAACATAGTGAAACCTCGTCTCTACTAAAAATACAAAAATTAGCGGGGCGTGGTGGCAGGCACCTGTAATCCCAGCTACTTGGGAGGCTGAGGCAGGAGAATAACTTGAACCTGGGAGGCGGAGGTTGCAGTGAGCCGAGATCCTGATACTGCGCTCTGGCCTGAGAGACAGAGTAAGACTCCACCGTCTCAGTATATATATATATAGAGAGAGAGAGAGAGAGAAAGAGAGAACGCGAGCACAATATTTTCTCCTATAAATTCCTAACTGCTATGAAACACAGTGCAGGGAATCTTTGGGAATATGAGTTAACTTCGTAATAGAAACTCTTCCCTTTCCTTGACTCATGTAACCCATGGAATGAGTTACTTTCCCTCTAAGTGAAATACTAATCTAAAAAGCACTATCACATGGATCAAAGTTACTTCCTCATCCAACCTGAGGATTCTGGGATCTGGCTACTATGAGACATTCAAGACAATGAATAATTCTGTATGAGCACTTTCTCAGCCCCTCTATCTTTGAATTTGTCATTTCATAGTGAAAGGACTTTATTGTGCAGTCTTCGCTTTGCTGGCAAGAGCAAGGGAGCCTAACTGAACCCTTCAGTCAGTCAGCCAGCAAGACCATACAGAGGGTCTGTTAGGCCATCAGCACTGTGGGAGACGGAGCAGCAGCAGAAGAAATGGCCCTTGTCCTCGAGGAATTTACAAGGGGTTTTAGAAGACAGACACACAAGAACCTTTCAAAGACAATATGTTTAATTTAGTGAGAATTGTGTGGTACACAGCAGATGTGCTGTAGGAGTTCAGGGAAGGAGGGCAGAAGTCGTCATGGAGACATGCGAATTTGTGTTGGATCTGAGAGGGCACAAGATTTAGGCAGAGAGGAGTAGGGAAGACCTTCCAGGTAAAGGGAGGGAAGGGAGAAAAGGCTGGGGGAAGGAAGGAGCTCAGCAAGAGTCCATGACAGCTCCTTTCCCCTCTCCTGTTTTCACAGTAGTTCGCAAGTTTCTTCACCACAGAGAGGCAGGCATCTGCTCTCTTTACCATCACGGTTTTGTTTTTTTTCTGTTTTTGTTTTTATTTTTGAGACGGGTTCTCACTCTGTTGCCCATGCTGAAGTGTGGTGGTGAGATCTCGGCTCACTACAACCTCAATCTCCTGGGCTCAAGTGACCCTCCCACCTCAACCTCCTCAGTAGATGGGACCACAGGCATGCACCATAATGCCTGGCTAATTTTTATATTTTTTGTAGAGATGGGGTCTTGCTATGTTGCCTAGGTCAGTCCCAAATTCCTGGCTCAAGTGATCTGCCCTCCCAATGTGCTGGAACAACAGGCATGAGCCACTGTGCCCCGCCATGTTTCTGTTAATCTTTTTTTTTTTTTTTTTTTTGAGGTGGAGTCTTGCTCTGTTGTCCAGTCTGGAGTCAGGGTGGCATGATCCTAGTTCACTGCAACCTCCGCCTCCCAGGTTCAAGCGATTCTCCTGCCCCAGCCTCCCAAGTAGCTGGGATTATAGGCACATACCACCATGCCCAGATAATTTTTTGTATTTTTAGTAGAGACAGGGTTTAACCATGATAGCCAAGCTGGTTTCGAACTCCTGACCTCAAGTGAATCTCCACCTGCCTCAGCCTCCCAAAGTGCTAGGATTATAGGCATGAACTACCACGCCCAGCCTTGTTAATCTATTAACAAAATGTAATGAGAAAATACTCCAGAAGTTCCACAAATCCTTTATAAAGGGCCCTACTTGTCCTTCCTAGCTGAGGCATTTACAGGCGATTCTCACTTCTCACAAAGATAAATGTGTCAGGTGTTTCCTTTTCATTGCTCCTTTTGTCATCTTTCCTCTACCTTGCTTCTACCACACTCATTAACTCCACTGGTTGATTAGACAAGAGACTGATCCCTATCCTGCCATAAAAGAAAGCTTCTGTTTGGGCCAGCATGTGGGAGAAACATGCCGACTTTCCCTTAGTCAGGATCTAGATAAATTTTTCATTTTTCAATCAAGATTCATGTTTCCATTGGTTTACACGTTCCATCTAAGTTACCATCCCCCTCGTGAACCACGTCAGCCAGACCAACAGCAAAGTGGGGGTTGTGGGTCAGAAGGAAAGCACCTCTGTTAGAATTTCCTCTCCCCCACCTGTCCCATGGTTTCTTTCTTTCTTTCTTTTTAAGAGACAGAGTTTCTTGCTCTTTCATCCAGACTGGAGTACAGTGTTGCGACCTAGGCTCACTGCAACCTCTGCCTCTGGTTTTCAAGTGATTCTCGTGCCTCAGCCTCCTGAGTAGCTGGGATTACAGGTGTGAGCCACCACACCCAGCTAATATTAATTTTTTTTAGTAAAGATGGGGTTTCACTATGTTAGCCAAGCTGGTCTCAAACTCCTGGCCTCAATTGATCCACCTGCCTCAGCCTCCCAAAGTGCTGGGATTACGGGCATGAGCCACCGCACCCGGCCTTCCCATCATTTTTTGATGGGCTATATTGTCAGCAAACATTTACCAGATACATAATTAGTAGTCACCATGGATATGCCAGCAAATATCACGTGCTTTTTCTGACTTTGGGAATTTGTTGTCTAATTGGATAAAATGGGCTTTTCTTGTTGGAGGCAGCAACAGAGCCTTTCAGAGGTCAAGAGCAATCTGGTTACTCCTTTATTTATTTATTTTTTTGAGACGGAGTCTTTGTTCCCCAGGCTGGAGTGCAGTGGCGCGATCTCGGCTCACTGCAAGCTCCACCTCCCGGGTTCATGCCGTTCTTCTGCCTAGCTGGGACTACAGGCGCCCACCACCACACCCGGCTAATTTTTTGTATTTTTGTAGTAGAGACAGGGTTTCACCGTGTTAACCAGGGTGGTCTCGATCTTCTGACCTCGTGATCCGCCCGCCTCAACCTCCCAAAGTGCTGGGATTATAGGCGTGAGCCACCGCGCCTGGCCTGGTTACTCTTTTTTGAGACCCTAGTTATAATTTTAAAAATGAAGTGCCAAAACTGAATTTTAAAAAGTTTGGTAGATTTTTAATGTGTATGCTTAAGGTTTTTTTGTTTGTTTTTGAGACAGAGTCGTATTGTGTCGCCCAGGCTGGAGTACAGTGGCACAATCTTGGCTCACTGCAACTTCCACCTCCCAGGTTCAAGCCATTCTCCTGCCTCAGCCTCCTGAGTAGCTGGGATTACAGATACCCACCACCATGCCCAGCTAATTTTTGTATTTTCAGTGTAGATGGGTTTTGCCATGTTGGTCAGGCTGGTCTCAAACTCCTGACCTCAAGTAATCCACTCGCTTCAGCCTTCCAAAGTGCTGAGATTACAGGCGTGAGCCACTGCACCCAGGCAAGTTATCATTTTTTTTTTAAACACAAACAATTACAATGAGTTTCTTTTGAAATAATGTTAAAAAAATCGAAATTGACATGAATGCATGAATGTGTATAGCAACAGAGGGAGACCCCCATCTCTACAAAACATAAAAAATACCAGCCTGAGCAACATGGCAAAGCCCCATCTCTGCAAAAAATACAAAGATAGCTGGGCATGGTGGCATGTGCCTCTGGTCCTAGCTGAGCCCAGGAGTTCAAGGCTACAGTGAGCTATTATCATGCCATTGCATTCCAGCCTAGGCAACAAAGCAAGACCTTGTCTTAAAAAAAAGAATCTGGAGAGAGGATCAGGCAGTTAGTGCCTTCATTAGACCACACTATCCCATCAACACCAAACTGTTGTTTAGAGGGCTTCAGCTCACAGCACCATGCAATTCCCTAATGCTTCTGAGTTTGAGACTCCCCCACGCAGAAACTAAGTGGAGCACATCAGACTTCCAAAAGCCTCTGCAAAGCAATGTGGTATTGCGGGAAAATGGTAGACGCAAGTTCAAGTTACCTACTGCTAATAATAAATGTGTGAGTTTGTGCAACTTACTTTATCCCTCTGACTTTTACTTTCATCAATTGCAAAACGAGAAGACTATCTCATGGGTCTCTTGCATGTGGTTCCCAACCAGGTTGCATGTTAAAATCGCAGTTTAAAAATGTCACAGCCTGAGTCACACCTCCTGCAACTTAAATCGGCGTCTCCAAGGGTGAGATCCAGACACGAGTAGATTTTTAAAGCTTCACATGTCATTCTAATATGCATCCAGGGTTGAAAATCACGGTGAAGCCAGGCGCGATGGCTCACGCCTGTAATCCCAGCACTTTGGGAGGCTGAGGTGGGCGGATCACCTAAGGTTGGGAGTTCGAGACCAGCCTGACCAAGGTGAAACCCCGTCTCTACTAAAAATACAAAAATTAGCCTTGCATGGTGGCCGGCACCTGTAGTCCCAGCTACATGGGAGGCTGAGGCAGGATAATTGCTTGAACCTGGGAGGCGGAGGTAGCAGTGAGCCGAGATCGCACCACTGCACTCCAGCCTGGGCGACAGAGCGAGACTCCGTCTCAAAAAAAAAAAAAAAAGAAAAAAGAAAATCACTGGTGAGAGTTAAATAATGTTACTGTACTTATGTAAATCAGGTGCCCTGTTAGTTCCTAGTCATTCCTCAATTTAAATTTCAAACCAGCAATGGACTGTGCTTCTGGTGTGTGTTCTAAAATTTTACCACTAGATGTCACTTTGACCATACAAGTTGGTTCTTGGACGCTTCTGCTTCTCGGTTCTCAGAGTAACAACTATATAGCATCATCACAAACATCTGTTGAGCACCTGCTGAATGCCAGGCAAAGTGCCAATTTTCTTTCTTTTTCTTTTCTTTTTTTTATCCCAGTCATGAAGAAAGAATCTGTGAAAGAAAGAAAGAAAGAAAGAAAGAAAGAAAGAAAGAAAGAAAGAAAGAAAGAAACAAAGAAAGAAAGAAAGAAAGAAAGAAAGAAAGAAAGAAAGAAAGAAAGAAAGAAAGAAAGAAAGAAAGAAAGAAAGAAAGTTACAAAGAATCTGTGACTTGTACAAAGATACACAGTTAGTGGCGGAACTGGGATTCCAGCTTCATTCATTCATTTACTCATTCAAAAACACTGAACAGGCTGGGTGTGGTGGCTCATGCCTGCAATTACTGCAGTTTGGGAGGCCGAGGTGGGAGGATTACTTGAGCTCAAGAGTTCGAGACCAGCCTAGGCAACATGGTGAGACCCCATCTCTACCAAAAAAAATAGATAAATAAAAAATAATTAGCCAGGCATGATGGCACGTGCCTGTAGTGCCCATATACTCAGAGCCTGAGGTGGAAGGATCACTTGAGTTCAGGAGGCAGCGGTTACAGTGAGCCGAGATGGGGCCAGTGCACTCCAGCCTGGGTGACAGAGCCAGACCCTGTCTCAAAATTAATTAATTAATTAAAATTTTAAAACACTGGACCAGGCACGGTGGCTCATGCCTGTAATCCTAGCACTTTGGGAGGCTGAGGCAGGTGCATTGCCTGAGCTCAGGAGTTCGAGACCAGCCTGGGCAACACGGTGAAACCCCATCTCTGCTAAAATACAAAAAATTAGCTGCGTGTGGTGGCAGGCGCCTGTAGCCCCAGCTACTCGAGAGGCTGAGGCAGGGGAATCGCTTGAACCCGGGAGGCAGAAGTTGCAGTGAGCCGAGATTGCACCACTGCACTCCAGCCTAGGTGACAGAGCGAGACTCTGTCTACCCCCGCCACAAAAAAAAAAAAAAAAAAAATGAAAACACTGAACATTTACTATGTGCAAAGTACTGTACCTGGTATCAGAAATTCAAAGATGAATATAGCATAGTTCTCATTCTCCAGATGTTCTTTTTTTTTTTTTTGAGACGGAGTTTCGATCTTGTTGCCCAGGCTGGAGTGCAATGGTGCGATCTCGGCTCACTGCAACCTCCGCCTCCCAGGTTCAAGCGATTCTCCTGCTTCAGCCTCCCGAGTAGCTGGGATTACAGGCATGTGCCACCATGCCCTGCTAATTTTGTACTTTTAGTAGAGGCGGGGTTTCTCCTTGTTGCTCAGGCTGGTCTTGAACTCCCGACCTCAAGTGATCTGCCCGCCTCGGCCTCCCAAAGTGCTGGGATTAGAGGCTTGAGCCAACACGCCCAGCCAGAAGTTCATTTTTAACCTTCACTTGTAGGTACATTTGAGAAGAAAAGGTAGGCACTTTTTTTACAGTTGTTCTTGGCCCCAGGTTAGCTCTGTCTTCGAAAGAACTTAAATGTTGTGTTTCTAAGACGGCAGGATGACCCTTAGGTAGAGTTTTCCACTGTGTCCAGCCACTATGATAAAAGAATATTTCTGAAAGCTTATTAGGTAACTAAAAGACTAGGGATCACATCTGGTCTGTTTTATCACTGCCTTATTTAATTATTTATATCCTCAGCAAACAAACTATTGGCATTGGGTATGTATCTAATTTTTAATCAATAAATGTTTACTGAAAAAATGAATTCCTAGTACTGTGTTAAACATTGTGCAAAAAGAGCCATGAGAGAAATATGTAAAGAAGTCTGCATCTGCCTGGGCGCGGTGGCTCATGCCTATAATTCCAGCAATTTGGGAGCCTGAGGCAGGTGGATCACTTGAGGTCAGGAGTTCAAGACTAGCCTGGCCAATATGGGGACACTCCATCTGTACTAAAAATACAAAAATTAGCTGGGCGGGTGGTGCATGCCTGTAATCCCAGCTACTCGGGAGGCTGAGGCAGGAAAATCGCTTGAACCCAGGAAGGGGAGTCTGCAGTGAGCCGAAATCGTGCCATTGCACTCCAGCCTGACGAAGAAAGAGATTCCAACTCAAAAAAAAAAAAAAAAAAAAAAGAAAGAAAGAAAGAAAAAAGAAAGAAAGAAAAAAAGAAATCTGCATCTTATTCTGATAAGCAAATCTGAATATTTCCTTCCAAAAGTAGCACCTTGTTTTAAACGCCTCCGCTGATTCATCCCTAAGGTGGGAAAGACTTAGAGATCTCGGACAGGATTCCAAATGAGCCAGGGACCAGAGGATTATTATACTGCTTGATTTGATCTGTAGATTCAGGGTCTAATGACTGCGCTGGAGTCTGTTCCCATGTTGCAAGGATACCAGCTGTATCTATTTGAGTTGTCATTCATCAACCAAGCAGTTTGACAATTAGGACCGTAAGGATGACCAGGCTGGGTCAGACCTATCCAACAGGTTAAAAGTTATTCAAGTTATTCAAGCAGTGGTCCTCAAGCCTGGTTATAAATCAGAATCACTTGGGGGAGCTTTGCAAAAATATACAGACCCCACTCCAACCTACTGAATTGGAATACCAGGAACTAGGAGAGAGACCTGAGATTTTCACATAGGGCTAGGGTTGAAAATGAGTAGTTCAAGATCCATCCAGTTTTACTCATATATGGCTCTGCAATTCATAAGTGTGCCCTGATTTTTTTTCCTGTATTCTGATTGTTTTCCTTCCCTGGGTAATGAGTGCCATGCATTTACTACCTACAGTTTGGAGTAGTCTTCCTTTATGTTGGTCCTAAGCTTAACTCTCCTGGAACTTTGTAAGAGACATTGAAACCTAAGATTTGGGGATTTGAGAGATGAGTTCATGTTGATCTTACCCATGCCATTTGTAATATTATAGGTTGAGCTCTCTCACAGAGCTTGCTTAGCAGTCACAAGCCCATTCTTGAGATTTTTCTTAGTTCACAAGGAGCTCTGGCTTTATCAAGAGATCCATTCTGCACAAGCTAGACAACCTTTGTCCACTTTGTGTAATAGGAGAAAAATAATATCTGTTCCTCTGATGATTGTGACCCAGGATGATTGCAACTTAGGTCATTCAGGACAGGTAAGCACTTGTTGCCAGCTTAGATTAAAGTCCTGTTCTGAGTCTAGTCAGCCTGTTTGCTTTGGAGAGACCAGGAAGGGAAATATTCTTGCATTTAAGGGCTCAAACACAAATATATTTATTTGGAATGATAATCTAGATGGTTCATAGAACAGAGACCAGAGGAGGGAGTCAAGTGGAAGCATTTGTGGTAAAGTATAGATGGAAACAAATAGAGAAGGAAAATACTAGGGTTATGTACCCATGTACCTGCCAAATAGAAAGAAAAAAGATCTGGTTTAAGCACATCACATTCCTTTAAAAAAAAAAAAAAAAAAAAAAAAAGGCTAAGTGTTTGGAGATGAAGAGCCACAATTGGGGTGATCATTTGGGAATCTCCAAGTATTCTTTGGTGAGTTAATGTTTCTAAGTTGCCTTATGCACATGTGAAAGAGAGAAAGAGAGGAGAGAAAGGGAGGATAAGTGTCAACAGGTCACAGCCTGTACATCATCCCCCTAGGCAAGTTAGGCCTGGCTAGAATCAGTCTGCATGGATAACTTGCTGGAGCCTAGTTGGAAATTTCTATACTCCAGTGATGAGATTTCTGGTTGTATTCCTAAGGGACCTCACAATTGACCCTGTTCTCAATTGATGTTCTTAAAAAACTGGTCTTCAGGAATTGGTCTGCCCAAGATGAAAATACCATAGCTTCTGATTCCTAGGAGCTCAAAGATGCTCTGACTGCTCTATGATCAGCCCTCAAAGTAATGATAGCTTTTTCTGGCATTTCCTTTCATCTAGAGATTTCAAAGTATCTCCCAAATATGTGCCCATCCCATAGGCAGCTGATTAAGCCACATCTCTGACATTCATCTTTCACCTGGGTCCTCCCCCCCCCACAAATTGGAGACTGAGCTAGATATAGAGTGTGAACCTCTGATTCAAGGTCTCACACTGAACGCCCACTCTCTCTTTGTTACCCAGTCTTAGGCAGTTTGTGGTTCTCCCACAGGGCGTAGCTCTGTGTAGGGGCCTGTGTATCAGATCTGTCTGCTTCTTTGCTGTCATCACCTCCCACTATTTACATTTCTGGGTTCCCTGGTGTCTCTGCAACTGGGCTGTGCCTTAGCTGTCCTGTATGTGAGAATTGTTGGAGAACCTCCAAGGATTCTTCATGTCTTGTCATCCTTCATCCCAATTCATACCCCCCACCCATGTGTCCCACCTCTCCCCAGTCAGCAAAGTACAGTCCTGTGCCCTTTGGTTTCTTCTTCCTCCTCCTCTATTTCCATCCTCTACTTCCATTGGCAGAAGAAAGAGAAATCACAGACAATGAGCTTGTAAGGGAGAGAGGAGTGGGAAGGAAGAGTCTTTTCTCTTGGGTTGCCCTCTTGTTCCCAGGGAGAGGGCCAAGACCATGAACCTTGGCCTCCGTGGGAGGAGGAGATTAGCAGGATGAGTCTTTGCCTCCATCACCCATCCTCAGGGTGCTGCTGACTTATTTTTGCTGGAGGCGGGATGACTCAGCGCAGACCCTTGATGGGGAAATCTGTCTCAGAGGCTGAAAGGAAAGCAGCAGAGGGCTACCACTGGCTTTGTTCTTTAATTTTCATATCAGAAAGATTTCACTGAGTTTGGGGAAATGGAGCTTAATTCTCCCTATTCCCCAGTGTTGGCAACTCCAAACAGAATTTCCCAAAGGAATGACCCTGTCCACAGGAGTCCAAGAGAGATGGGCAGTGGGATTCCAAATTCAGAGTGCAAGGATAGCCCCCAACCTGGTGGAGACCTTTATTTAGTCATACTCCACCACTGTGCTTTTGCCTACTAATTACTATAACCACTGGTGATCATTATGTGATAATTAGCACATGCCTTTTTTATAACTCCCAGAGCACCACCCCAAAATAAGTGATTGTGTCAGGTGGTAAGGCTGCTCCTAGAGGCAATTCCTGACTCACTCATTCATTCACTAAATATTTAGTGAACTACTGTGGGCCAGGCCCTATGCTAGGCAGCTACGAGCAGGAAGGTTGTTGTCCCTGGTATTATAGTGCCGACGTGTTGCTGGATGGATAGGCACTGAGCAAGTTTACCCACGGGATATTTGTATCCAAAGTGGAAGTGCAGTGTGTATAAGAGGGGCACCCAACCCAGTGTGGCTGGAAGAGGGATATCAGGAAGCTTCCCCTGTAATAGTACCTTTGAAGATGAGATCTGTAGGATAGGAAGGAGCTAGCAAATGGAATCCAACTTAGGGTAAACCTATGCTATTTATATGAGTTCCCCAAAACTTAAAGTTAAACCCAAAGTTGCCTCTTCATATAAACCCTCCAAAGTAACTAATCGGCTATGCCAACTACAGTGCAGCCAACTCTGCTTCTGTACAACGTGATGCTACTTTGGAAAAGTGTGAAATCCTACTTAAGTGGAAGGTGTAATTATTGCAGAGTATTTCAGGGAAGAAGATGGCACCAGGGAAATAGGCATGAAAATCAGGTTCTTCCATTATTTCCACAACCTGGTCTAATTCTCCATGCCCTTGGGATGGCCTGGGTCTGTGATAGGAAATATGTTTTTCTGTCTCCATTTAAGCAACAACATCCTTCTTATCAGCTGCTCCAATGAGGAAGACACTGATGTCCTTTTGCAGGAAACTAACAGGAAAAGAAAGAAAGCTTACCACTAAATACACATCCTGAGGGTAAAATGAAATGGCTGCTGCTTTGACTGCAGTGTAGGAAAGGGCTGAATAAATAAATACACCATTCCTATTGTATAGTCAGACTTCCTGGGGGCGAGTCCTCATCTCTTTACCCTATCTTTCCCTTCTAAAATCCACTCACCTGCCAAGGGGCAGAACAAAGTTATCTCCGGCTATTAACAGGTATGGAAACATACAAGTCTCCTCTGACTCAGACACAGAGGAAACACAGAATAGGAAGGAGAGAAAACCAGAGTAACAGGAAGAGGAACTTGATATTGGTGTACATCTCCTCTTCATGTTTACAGAACTTTCCCAGTAACTTCTGCTTTGAGCCTTTCTGTGTACAAATCTGGTAATGTTTGAGAACGTTTCGGGAGAAGAAAGGGCCGGGGCTAGTGCAGTGCAGAAAATCATTCGAACGCTGTAAATCACAGCTGCACAGGTGACTTGATTTAGAGGGAGAGGTGTAAACTGTCATTATCTGTGAATACTGAGCTCTAATCCTGTAGCACTACAGTGGAGACAGCTGAGAGAAGATGATTTCTGATCTGAAAACAATCCTAGCCTAGAGGATCCCAAGGCATTTCCATGTAAGGGTAGCTTTCTTCTGTGTGGAAAAGAAACGAAAGAACATGTGTAAATAAAATATGGGCGAGAGAAGAAGAAACAGAGACAGAGACAGAAAGAGAGAGAGACAGATAAGTTGCAAAGACTTAGATCTTTCTCTTTCTTTCTTTCTCTCTCTTTCCTTCCTCCCTTCCTTCCTTCTTTTTTTTTTTTTTTTTTTTTGACATTGTTTCGCTCTTGTTGCCCAGGCTGGAGTGCAATGGTGCTATCTTGGCTCACCGCAACCTCCGCCTCCCAGGTTTAAGTGATTCTCCTGCCTCAGCCTCCCGAGTAGCTGGGATTACAGGCATGTGCAACCACGCCTGGCTAATTCTGTATTTTTAGTAGAGACGGGTTTTCTCCATGTTGGTCAGGCTGGTCTTGAACTCCCAACCTCAGGTGATCTGCCCGCCTCAGCCTCCCAAAGTGCTGGGATTACAGGCATGAGCCACCACACCCAGCCTGGATCTTTGTATTTCTACAGTGTTTTTAGTTTAAGGATCATTTACACTTTAGGAGGTTTTTGTTTTTTCTGTCTTTCTTATGTAATAATTGTGGGTGAGCCCTGAAAATGACTCAAGGCCAAAATAATGGGGTTTTCTTGATTATAGTTCCTCATTTTTCCTGGCCACAGGCCAACCCTCAATATCCTCCACCTTTATAAGGAAGACAGCTTCAACCCAGGCCTTAAGGGTGACTCCAGCCTCTTAGTGATCTTTCTTTCATGTTGCAAACTGGACTCTCTCTTCCAACTTTCTAATTGCAAAATTGCTCTTTATTTTTATCGGTTCTTACTACTTCCAACCCAGGTGTGAAAACGTCTTCTTGGGCCGGGCGCGGTGGCTCAAGCCTGTAATCCCAGCACTTTGGGAGGCCGAGATGGGCGGATCACGAGGTCAGGAGATCGAGACCATCCTGGCTAACACGGTGAAACCCCGTCTCTACTAAAAAATACAAAAAAACTAGCCGGGCGAGGTGGCGAGCGCCTGTAGTCCCAGCTGCTTGGGAGGCTGAGGCAGGAGAATGGCGTGAACCCGGGAGGCGGAGCTTGCAGTGAGCTGAGATCCGGCCACTGCACTCCAGCCTGGGCGACAGAGCAAGACTCCGTCTCAAAAAAAAAAAAAAAAAAAAAAGAAAACGTCTTCTTGGACACTCTTTTCCCATCTGTAGGCAATGTGTAGGTCCCTCTTTCTCTCATTCTTAGTTGAGGATTGACTCAGTAGACTGCACAATGATGACCATATTTTGAAAGAGACAAAGGTCACATAGCCAAGTCTCTGGTCATTCTCCCAGGCACAATCCCTTCTCTCTGGATTCTGATTAGGGCCAGGCTCATGTGCATGTAGGAGGTGCGGCCATAATTAGCCCATTTTACTAGTTTTGGGAATACCCTTCTTGGTACAGGGCAGGCAGGAAATTAGACTGTGTTATGGCTTTGGTGGTCATATTTTATGAACCCCAAATCTGGAATTGTGCTCTGGCGAGTATAGGGTGCTAATGGAAAAACTGAACAAAATATATGGAAATAAGGCCACCCTGGAAAAGTAATGAGAGTTCATAGTATTTCCTTCCAGTAGCTTGGAGAGAGTATCAAATATCACACGTTTATTAATAATTTTTTTTCTTTTTTTTTTGAGACGGAGTCTCACTGTCTCCCAGGCTAGAGTGCAGTGGCGCCATCTCAGCTCACTGCAAGCTCCGCCTCCCAGGTTCATGCCATTCTCCTGCCTCAGCCTCCTGAGTAGCTGGGATTACAGGTGTCCGCCACCATGCCCAGCTAATTTTTTTGTATTTTTAGTAGAGACAGGGTTTCACCGTGTTCGCCAGGATGGTCTCGATCTCCTGACCTCGTGATCCGCCTGCCTCGGCCTCCCAAAGTGCTGGGATTACAGGCGTGAGCCACGGTGCCCGGCATTAGTTAACAATAACTAATGATTTTTGAGCATTTGTTACATGTCAGGGTCCTGAATTATATATATTATTTCATTTACTCCTCATAAAAGGGTTCTTTCTAGGAGCTAGGGGAGAAAACCAGCCACTATATACTCAATAATAATATTAATGGTAATAATAGTTATTATATATAACAGTTATATATTACATAACATGCTGGCTCTGAATTGAACATATTCTCTAATTTGATTTTTGTATATTTAAAAATAAACACATATATTTCTTTTTTTTTTTTTTTTAAAGAGATGGAGGAGTCTCACTATGTTGCCCAAGCTGGTCTCAAACGCCCCTGGCCTAAGTGAGCCTCCCACCTCAGCCTCCCAAGTAGCTGCCGCCATGTAATCTCAAATTTAAATTTTAAACAAACCCTAGATATTATTATAATCTTAGAGTAGGCTGCTTCTAAAATAGCTCTGAATGATCTTCTTGCTGGTCTTTACATCCTTGTGTAATCTCCTTGAGTGTGGGCTGGACGTAATGACTTACTACTAACAGGATGTGGCAACAGTGATGGGATGTCACATCTGTGATTGGATTACAAAAGACTGTGCCTTCTGTTTTGCTATTACTCTCTCTGGTGAGCCCTCTCTCTTGCTCTTGCTTGCTTGCACTGATGAAGTAAGCTGCCATGTTGTGAGATGCTCTACGAAGAGGTCCATGAGGCAGGGCACCAAGGAAGGCTTTTGGCCAATAGCTCCTGGGGAACCAAGGCTTTAGGAAGTGAGTCCTGCCAACAATAACCAGGTGAGTGAGGTAGGAAGCAGATCTGTTCCAGGTGAGCTTGAGATGACTGTGGTCTTATAAGAGACCCAAAGCCAGAGGGTTGACCCACAGAAACTGAGATGATAAATGTTGTTTTAAGCTACTGAGTTTTGGGTAATTTGTTATGCAAGACAAGATAGCTAATACATATCTCATTTTATAGATGAAGAAAACGAAGCTTTAGGGTGATGAATCAATGTTCTCCAAATTACACAGTCGGTAAATGGCAGAGCCAAAGCTTTTGGAACATATTAAGTTCTAGGTTCTAGGTTCTGAGTTTAAGTCTGCTTTCTGATGAGGTTCCAAGTGATTGGGACACTGCAGTTCTAGAAGAATTCTATTCTCTGAAATCCTTGGAGTGTAGCCATGTTTCCAGGAAACTCTGTGTGTGCATGTAAAACAGAGATGGACAAAAGTTTAAATGGTGTTAAGTGCTTTCAGTGGGTCCACTCCCTGCTGCAGAAGAATGGTTGATCCACCCATAGATCTAGTGATAGTAACCAGGAGCTCCAGTCAATAGCGCAATGGCAGAACTGAGAGCTACAGTCCATCCATTTTTACAAGCACTCAAGCCATCTTACCCACAATATGTAAAGCAGGTGGAAGGGGGCATACACTTTTCTTGAGGATGAAAATGAATGCATTTAGTAATGAAAAGGCATAGCGTGGTATTTAAAAATTACACGAGCTCTGGAATCAGATAACAAATGGTTCTGCCTGAGAGACCAGAACACCTCCTTTCACTGATTTTTTTTTTCTTCCCATCCCTGAAACAGAGCCTTGAACTTTGAAACCACAGTGCCTTGTTCCAGCGTGGAAAGCAGCGCAGCACTTCCCTGTGGTGAAAGCACCCCAGCTTGAAAGGGTAAAAACACCTTCTCCCAGATAGTCTCCCTTTGTTTAGCCAGTGCTTTTTGCCAGTGGTCACCTTAAGGAAGTCAAACGGAGGTATGCTCCTTGGTTGGCTGCATGAATCCGTCCTTCCTTGTCAGCTTTGCCCAGAGCAGCAGGCTTTGAGCTCTGGGAGGATTTCCAGGTGGCAGCAGAACAACGGTCCCATAGGCTGGAGCCTGGCATGCTTTCCCTTTTAACCAGTGGCAGAGTCTGCACTTTGCTGGTATAATTATGCAACCTGGTGTAAAGTCCACATGGGTGGCAGTAGGAGGTAGGCGAGGCAGGACGGTAAGCTGGCTCAGCACTCTGATTGGGCTTCTTGACTGTTTTTCTAGCTTTTCTTACCCTTTTCTCTCCTGCCCCCTCATCTCCTCCTCTTCCCTCCTTTTCCCTCCCTTTCTCTCTAATCCCTTCATCTTTGTCAGCCTCCACCCTCAGGGATCCCTAACTCAGGAAACTACGTCTTATCAAATATTTTGGCTTGCCTCCAACTGCTAGTGGCAGGCAGCTCTGGCCCTTGTCTGCTATCTGAGTGATTTTCTTCTCCACCGGTTGTTTATTTCTCTAATCTAGTTGGAATTGGAATCGTGCGTAGAATCCAAAGGAAAAAAATCCAAAAGTAAAAAATGGATCCTTTCTCTAGTGAGACTGCCCCTGTGGGCTAAAATAGAAATGAAAGGAGACTTGGATTCTTTTCCCTTGAAAAGTGACATTATGAAAGAGCAGGAGAAACAGCATTAGTATACAGGAAAGCCCAAGGCACACTATATCACTCCTCAGATATTGGACATCTCTCTGAGTCCTCTGTTTTCTGCTTAATTGGGATTTATAAACGCTATTTTTGCCCCGAGGGTACCTGCCATTATGGTCGTGCCCAAGTGGCTCTGAACAGATACCATCTGCAGGACCTCCACAGCCAGCCATGCAACATGAAGCTGTAGACTCCCAGACTCCAGTGTTCTTGCTTTCTGAGAGGGAGCCCTGAGAATGGTGGAGAAGCACAAAACACAGGAAAGAGAAGAGAAAAGCTGGATGGAGTAATTACATGATAGGGTTACCTTGTGCACGTGAAAGCAAAATGTAGGATACAAGCAATAACCCCTCCGGTATTGCACAGTCTTTGATAACACAATAGCCTTCTGTTATTTCAAGGCATGTTCCTTAAAACCTTCCTTAAGGTTTTCCCACTTCTTACTGGGTTGTAACATATTTATTTTATATGTCCTTTCTTAACTGATATTCACAAAGAACAGGAATGATATATGTGTGTGTATGAGCAAAAGCGTTTATGCATGCTTTTTTTCTTTTTTCTTTTTTTTAGCATATGAAATAGCGGCTGACTTTTGTGACAATTTTCCACCTAGTTTTGTGATAGTAATTTTGCTGCGTTCCTAAACTTAGATGGCAAGTCCACTTAACAAGGCTGGCCTAATTCTATGTTCTCTACGGCACCTAGTCACTATGGCTGTGCAAGAGCCATTATTACCCAAAGTACCATAATAAGGGTCATGCCCTGCTATGACGTTATTGTTTCCTATCTGTCAGGACATTAATTGTCTTCTAACTTGCTCTAAAATTGGTAGCACGGCACACTGCCAAGACTAGAGAGAAGCAAGCTGCTGGTGATACATTAAAAGGCTGCGTAAAAGGACATACTGGTATTTGCTTTTTCTTGGGGCATCTTCACATTTGCATTACTTCATATGTTACGGGATGTTAGCTCAGGCTTGCCTTATGTCTTGGCGTCTTTCTTATCATGGTCAATGTCTGATCTTTCCTTCAACTGAATGATTCAGACATCTCTAAGTTATTTTGGCTTTTCCACTTTCCTTTCACAGGCTTTTTGTGAGTCATCGAATTGAATGGGAGGTTATTTCTAAATTGGAAGGTGAGGAAGAGAGGAGGGGGAGGAAAGTTCCGGAAAATAACTAGGAAAAGGCACTTTATTGTTATGTATAGTTACTGGAGGAATAATTTCTGCTTAGTTTGGTGATAGAAGTATGTACTTTATTTAAACTTGACTAAAAATATAGGCTAGAAAATAGACAATATTTTTCTGAATAATAAACCATACAGTTTTAGACTCCTTGTAACTTGCTCTGCAAAGAACAAGGAGGTTAGTAAATAGAAGAAATATGAGACATAGAGTTAGCAGAAAGAAGAAAGGGACAAAGCACAAAATTTCCAAAGTCCACATCCTTGAGGGGAATGCCTCCTTGACAGTGTCTTTTTTTTTTTTTTTTGAGACGAGTCTCGCTCTGTCGCCCAGGCTGGAGTGCAGTGGCCGGATCTCGGCTCACTGCAAGCTCCGCCTCCCGGGTTTATGCCGTTCTCCTGCCTCAGCCTCCCGAGTAGCTGGGACTACAGGCGCCAGCCACCTCGCCCGGCTAGTTTTCTCGTATTTTTTTTTTACTAGAGACGGGGTTTCACCGTGTTAGCCAGGATGCTCTCGATCTCCTGACCTCGTGATCCGCCCGTCTCAGCCTCCCAAAGTGCTGGGATTACAGGCTTGAGCCACTGCGCCCGGCCGACAGTGTCTTTTTTTTTTTTTTTTTTAAAGACAGAGTCTCACTCTGTTGCCCAGGCTGGAGTGCAGTGGCACAATCTGTAGAGACAGGGGTTTCACCATGTTGGCCAGGATGGTCTCAAACTCCTGACCTCAGGTGATCTGATCTGCCCAGCTTGGCCTCCCAGAGTGCTGGGATTACAGGCGTGAGCCACTTCACGGCCTGACGGTGTCTTAACCTATCCCTGGGTGTTATGTTTCATGGCCCATGGGTTTATGTATCATAGGTGAAGTTGTGAGAAGGTACATTTAAATCTGATTTAGAAATTGAAAGAGTAATCAGATCAGCATTTCGTTATTTAGGAGCAGGAAAAGTGGGTGGAAAAAAAAAAGAAAAGCAAAAAGCTAATGATGAATATATTTCTAGGAGCACAAGAGTTTTTATAGCAACACCAGATTTCTCAAAAATGCCTACTGTGATTTGTACCCAAGTGAATAAAAAATGCAATCATTTATTCTTGTGCATTGTGCCAAGTGAGGGGAAACACACACACACACACACACACACACAACCCGGCAATTCATTCAATGGCCCTAATTTAGACTGCTAGGAAGAGAGGTTTAGAAAAAAGAAAGAGAGAGAGAGAGAAGCTTTTAAAGTATCTAAAGCTAGTAGGGCTATTTAAGAACTGCTGAACAGAAAAACAAAGTGGCAGTGAGAGGTGGGGGGAAGCAGAATTCTCATTTCCAGAGCATCACAAGGGTATATATAATGTGGCCCGCTTATTAGAAAGTTGCGAACCCGGCGTGGCGGCTCACGCCTGTAATACCAGCACTTTGGGAGGCTGAGGCCGGCGGATCAACTGAGGTTGGGAGTTCGAGACCAGCCTGACCAACATGGAGAAACCCCCGACTCATGCCTATAATCCCAACTACTCGGGAGGCTAAGGCAGGAGAATCGCTTGAACCTGGGAGGCGGAGGTTGCAATGAGCCGAGATAGCGCCATTGCACTCCAGCCTGGGAAACAAAAACCCCTCAAAAAAAAAAAAAAAAAAAAAAAGAAAGTTGCTAATGACTGGTCAATTGGCAGGGGTCAGCCAGGAGTGGATCTGGAAGCTGGAGAACTCTCAATACGCCACTTCAGTTTATTGACGACATTTACAATTGCAACCGAAGTTGACTGATTTCTGCTAAATGAAAGTTTGCGCTTTGCCCTTTAGCATGGAGGCGCCTGGAAAGAACTTCAATGAAACTGGGTGCATTGAGACCAAAGAAAAGAAGGGGACATTTTTTATCTCTCTGATACCTTTCTCCCCAGGGCTTGGAAATACTACTTAAACACAACCTCTGCTGTTGGTGTTTTGTAAGTACTACCCCTATGAGTAAAGCTAGCAGAGATAAGCTTCTCCTTGCAGGAAGGGAGCTGGAGAAGCGGAAGAGTTTACAGAGAAAACTCTACAACAAAGAGTTAACCCTTCCCGGGTAACCACGGATGTGAGCGTCTAACCCTCCTTTGCTTCCACTGCGCAACCAAACTATGCACAAGCGTGAATCAACCTTAGCCGTCACATCTCTTGCCAGTTAGCTTAACAGACACTTTTAGCAGCCTATCATAACTTCGAATTGCCCAACCCTCAACCAACTACAACTAAAGCTTGGGCTAGGACGCTCCAGGTCCGGGCGGGGGCGAATACCGGGTTTAGGAAAAGGGGCGGTAAAGAGCGATGACGGGCGGGTAAATTAAGCCAATCAGAGAGGAGAGCTGCCGCCCCATTATCCAATGGATAGGTTAGAAGTATGAAAGAGGGTGGGCCTGTTGTCATGGGGGAGGTGGTGGCGCTTGGTGGCCACTGGCGGCCGAGGTAGAGGCAGTGGCGCTTGAGTTGGTCGGGGGCAGCGGCAGGTGAGTGCCGGTAACGCGGGTAAGAGATCTGGTGGCCGTCGCGGGGCGGAATCTCCAGCTCAGCACTCCGCAGGCGGAGGTCGGAGGAAGGGGGCCTGGACTTCGGGTCTGGGCCGGGGCCGGGGCCGGGACCAGGGCGGAGGCGGCGGGGGTGGCGGCGAGTTCGCGCTGACTGGGCTACGGGGAGAATGGCTGGGCTTCTGGCTGCGGAGTTCTCCCGAGGAAGGTAGGCTAGGGCCGGACCCACGCGGGTCAGGGCAGGAGGTCCCTTGGGACGTCCAGCTGCTCCGGTCTGGGGCGCTGACCGGCGGCCAGTGTGTGGGGAGTAGGTTATCTGAGGAAACGGAAGCAGCCAGGGTCCCAGAGAAGGGGGTGACCTGTAACGACCTGCTCCGAGGGCGGGGTGTGTCGGGAATACCCAGGACGGCTTGGGTGTCAGGGAGAAGGGGAACCCGGGAAGCCCGGCCGCGGCCCGTGTGGAGAGAGCGGGGTGGGGGGTGGGGGGCAGGGGAACTGGGAGTGGCCCCAGTCCGAGGGAGGTAGGAAGGCCGAGGGTGGCTGGGGTCCCGGGTGACAGGGAGCAGACTTGCTCCAAGTAGGGGCGTCTGAGGAAACGCTCGGAGGGGCTTGGGGACCCTCGTGAGAAAAGCGGCTGTCCAAGGGAGGGGGCTCCTGGGGAGATGAGGAGCAGCGGGTCTTCGGAGGGTCGGACAAATAGAGATCTTGCACCGCCTGGGGGAGGAACCGAAGCGCCCTGCGCCCCCATAGTTGAACTGGGATGAGAGACACAACTGGCCTGGCCGCTCCTGGGTCTAAGGATCCCTAGGGGACCAGGAAAGAAGTCCTGGAGGAGTGGCTCGGGTTTGAGACCGGGGTGAGGAGCCAGCAGGGAAGTGGAAGTTCCCTCGGTTGGAGAGGAGTCCTGCAAAATGGGACGGAGATGAGCGGAGGTGGGGGAGAATCCCTATAGGAGGGAGTAGTAGATAAGGTAGAGAAAGTAAGTTGCCCGAGGAGAGAGCAATGGTTTCGTGGAACTGGCTAGGACAGTAGATATATGAGAAATTAACAGTGGAGCCATATAGGTTCACAGGTCTTCAGAAATAGAAGAAACTTCAGTTTCATAATTAATACCAAGATGACATCTAGGACCAGAGAAAAACTCCTAAAAGCAAGGTTAAGTGGCTTGTTTTAGAAAAGAAATTTGTTTTAGGACGATGGCAGTAATATTAGGAAATAGGTTCATTGACAGGGTGGGGAATTTGAGAGGGAAAAGGGGAGGAGTAGCTGAACTAAAGGAGTAGAAGTAGATACTTGATCAGAAAGAGGATAGGCATACTCGGCTAAATTGAAAAGGAGTTTGAGTTCTACCACTTAGCTAAGTTTCTGTGCAGTTTCCTCATCAGAATACTAACAGTAATAGTTCCTACTTTATAAGGTGTTTTTTTTTTTTTTTTCCTTGTCGGTACTTGTAGAGCTTTTAGGATAGTGAGTGGCACATAGTAGCGCGTACTGGATTGTTAAATAGAAGATAAAGACCTGATTTCTTCAATGGGGTGGCTCCCAGATATTAGCTTGCATCAAAATCACCTGGAGGGCTTGGTAAACTGTAGATTGCTTGGCCCCACCTGGGGGTTTCAGTAGGTCTGGGGTGGGGCCCAATAATTTATATTTATCTCAAATGATGATCACGTTGGTCAGAGGACCACATTTTAAGAACCACTTACTTTAATGAAACCGGTAATAATGGTAACAACTTTAAAATACCTGCTCATCCTGCTAAAGGAACAGGTAGAGGCAAATTGCCCAAAAGATCCTATTATAAAGGATACCCATTTTTAAGCCTGTGTTTTTCAAATTGTGGATTGTGATTTATTAGTAATTTACAAAATCAATGTTGTGAGTTTTTACCAGCATTGAAAATAAAATGTAGAGCAGAATAAACTGACATTGCATTTGGTAAGGAAAAGTATTGTTTTGGGAAACTTTTCTCCTACATGTATGTACTAAGTCACAATGTAAAGTATATTTCTTTTTTTGAGTTCCTGGCCAAAGGATAAAATATATTTCTCAGAGTTAAAAAAGTCTGAAAGCTGGGCACGGTGGCTCACGCCTGTAATCCCAGCACTTTGGGAGGCCAAGGCGAGTGGATCACTTGAGGTCAGGAGTTCAAGATCAGCCTGACCAACATGGTGAGATCCCCGTCTTTAATAAAAACACAAAATTAACCGAGCATGGTGGCGCATGCCTGTAATCCCAGCTACTTGGAAGGCTGAGGCTGGAGAATTGCTTGAACCCCAGAGGCGGAGGTTGCAGTGAGCCGAGATCACACAATTGCACTCAGTCTGGGCAACAAGAGCGAAACTCTTGTATTACATTCCATTAAATTTCTTCAGTTTCTGATTTGGTTCCTCCTGTGTTTGTCTTGTCACATATTGTGTTATGCCTCTGACTCTGGAACTTTTTTGGATATTGAGAATCTTTGGCATGAGAACTTAAGGGAATTTGAGGCAGAGAAATTGAATGGTGTGTCTCAGATGTGGTCCGCTTTTGTTTCACTTGTGCCCTCTTGTTCACCCTTTCTTTTTTTATCACTGTACTGTAAAGCATTGTTTGTAAAAACCTGAGTATACACAGACATATTGACAGTAAACAACACTGAAATGGACTGGCTTGAGAAAATGTCATGTATAGAAAATAAGCAAAAACAAAGGAAGAAACATTGCGAAAAAGAAAAATGAAAAGATATTTCCTTTTTAGAGAGTAAAAATATTAAGTATTTCTTGTCCTTACACTAATATAAAACATATACAGATATTTTTAAAGGAACTAGATATACAATTTCTAGGTCTTTGTAGAGAAAAGAAATAGTAATAATATGTCACAGCAAAATGCACCTGGGATAGAGGCTTAACTACAAAGTAAATCATTTATTAAGCGGGAGGTTTTGTTTTGATGGTTTTCTCCCTTGAGAATAAACTGGATGTGGTACATGTTGTAAACTTGTTTGAGGAACCCAAATGTAATTTGCAGTGTGTTTTTAAAAAGAATATGTATGTTTTATCTGTACTTGGTTTGATTTTTCTTCCATTGAAAGCTAGATGGTTTATATTTAGGAGTTGATTTAGATCTGTTTTTATGGCTGTTAAGAACAGAGGAAGCAGTATTGAAAACTGAAAGAGATCCTTGCAGCTTTCTTTAAAATCTTTAATCCAGGGGATTATGTAACCCCTTCATTAATGTTTTATGAAATTGTGAAGAAACTGTTGGTATAGCTTTCAATCAGGATTTTTGGATTTTTTTTTCTCTCTTAAAAATCAGTTTTATTTCAGATTATATTTCCTTAAAATTTTTATTTTCATTTGGAAGACTGCAAAGCATATAACCATTGCATGTGTGAGTTCTAAAGCAGATACAATCTTTTCACAAAATAAATTTACTACTTTTTTTCTGTGACATAAGTTTCAAGAAGGAAAGCTTTTCGTTTCTTGCATTGAGTTCAGTGGACTATTCCTACCACTAGAGTTGTTGTTTAAGTCATGGTACATTTATATAGATCATTCAGTTCTACACCAAATGATGGAAGAATGAGAAATCCAAATTGAGTGTATGACAAATAGAAAAGTTCATTCTTTGTAATTGAGAACATTGGGCCGTTTGATTACCTGGTTTTAATAGGTGGACTTATTCATCTGATTATACTTATCTAGGAATAGCTTTGATTATGCAAATAATTTTACAGTGGGATTTGGTTATCTGTAGTTGAATAAATGGTGGGCTTTAAATCCCAAAGAAACTATGTGCTCCTAACTATGCTATTTAGTGAGACTCAGTTTCACATATTGAAGTTTTATTTAGGTAAGTGATTTTAAAAAGTGGAAGTTCAATTAACACTAGTTAATTAAGTTTATTTTCTATTTCAGAGAAGTCTTGTCTTATTTTATAAGTCTCTGATCTACTTTTCTGCTTCCTGCTCTCCAACTCGCCGTACAATAAATTCTAATAGAAATGTGGGTAACTGAAAATCTAGTTCTGTAAAAGTATAAAACCTGTATATGTAGTTTTTTAGTTTGCTTCAAAACTTCCTAAACTAATTATCTTTAAGAAAGTATTTTATGGCCGGGCGCGGTGGCTCAAGCCTGTAATCCCAGCACTTTGGGAGGCCGAGACGGGCGGACCACGAGGTCAGGAGATCGAGACCATCCTGGCTAACACGGTGAAACCCCATCTCTACTAAAAATACAAAAAACTAGCCGGGCGAGGTGGCGGGCGCCTGTAGTCCCAGCTACTCAGGAGGCTGAGGCAGGAGAATGGCGTAAACCCGGGAGGCGGAGCTTGCAGTGAGCTGAGATCCGGCCACTGCACCCCAACCCCGGGCGACAGAGCAAGACTCTGTCTCAAAAAAAAAAAAAAAAAAAAAAAAAGAAAGTATTTTATATAATAGAGTACTTGAAAAGCTACATTTTATTTTGGACTTGCCAAAACACATCTATTGTGTGTAACAGGTTTTGATTTCTAGAGAATAGATCTTGAATTCTGCAGATTTCTGAACTCTGATTTTTTCCCTTTTTTTTTTTTTTTTTAAAAATCCAACTTTTAGGTTAGATCCTGAGAGTACATATGCAGGTAGGTTATATGGCTATATTGTGTGATGCTGAGGTTTGAAGTATGTAATTGGTCCTGTCACCCAGGTAGTAAGCATAGTACCTAATAGTTCTTCAACCTTTCCCCCCTCCCTTTCTCCCTCCCTCCTTTTATGTTTTCTTTTTCTTTTTTTTTTTTTTTTTGAGACAGAGTCTCGCTTTGTTGCCCAGGCTGGAGTGCAGTGGCCAGCTGTCAGCTCACTGCAAGCTCCGCCTCCCGGGTTTATGCCATTCTCCTGCCTCAGCCTCCTGAGTAGCTGGGACTACAGGTGCCCGCCACCTCACCCGGCTAGTTTTTTGTATTTTTTTTAGTAGAGACAGGGTTTCACCGTGTTCGCCAGGATGGTCTCGATCTCCTGACCTCGTGATCCGCCCGTCTCGGCCTCCCAAAGTGCTGGGATTACAGGCTTGAGCCACCGCGCCTGGCCTCCTTTTATGTTTTCTTGATAGGGTTGGGGAGAAATAAAACAATATACCCCTTAAATTAAAAAAAATTTTTGCTATCTTATTTTTTGAATCTTGACATTATAGTACATCCTTTAGTGGCAAAGAAAATTTATTTAAGGGGCTGAGTGTGGCGGCTCACGCCTTTAATTCCAGCACTTTGGGAGGCCAAGGCAGACTGATCACAACGTCAGGAGATCGAAACCATCCTGGCTAACACAGTGAAACCCCATCTTTACTAAAACCACAAAAAATTAGCTGGGTGTGGTGGCACGCGACTGTAGTCCCAGCTACTTGGGAGGCTGAGGCAGGCGAATTGCTTGAACCTAGGAGGCGGAGGTTGCAGTGAGCCAAGATCACGCCACTGCACTCCAGCCTGGGTGACAAAGTAAGACTGTCTTGGGAAAAAAAAAAAAAAAACAACACGAAAATTTGTTTTAGTAATGTAACATATTATAAATTTTATCATAACATGTAGAAATACTATATAAGGCTTTAGGATGTATGTTCAGCTGCGACACACAGGTAATGATCAATAGGATATCATTAAATACTAGGTACAATATTGCCATATATTTTGGAGATTATAAAACATGCACTTTGAGGCTGGGCACGGTGACTCAGGCCTGTAATCCCAGCACTTTGAGAGGCTGAGGCGAGCGGATTACCTGAGGTCAGGAGTTTGAGACCAGCCTGACCAACATGGAGAAATCCTGTCTCTACTAAAAATACAAAATTAGCCGGGCGTGGTGGCGCATTCCTGTAATCCCAGCTACTCAAGAGGCTGAGGCAAGAGAATCACTTGAACCCAGGAGGTGGAGGTTGCAGTGAGCCAATATCACGCCATTGTACTCCAGCCTGGGCAACAAGAAACTCCGTCTCAAACAAAACAAAACAAAACAAAAACCATAAAAAAATGCACTTCGAAATCTTGGGGCAAAAGGAGGATTGAAATGAAGGGAGAATAAAGAGAATACTGACGTACTTAAGGGAGGAGTCTGGAGGATCTGCAGGAAGTGTATCTAGAGGAGTGAGTGGTTCTTGGCAGTTTTCCTGGAGTGACATATATAAAGGAGGATGATTCTATTTGCAACATCCATAGACTTATTTTTCATTCTTTGCAGTTTCTGCTGCTTGTTATTACTCTTCCTTTGTTTTCTTCCCCTCAAGAAAGCATGTCAGAAGGCAAGTAAGTAGACTGAGAAGTGGTAGTCCTGGAGGATGAAAGCCTTGGAAGGACCATGTGGATTTAGAAGAAGGCTCGTCTTATCTCTGCTTCTGCAGCTCTTGGGAGGTCCCCAGCAACCCTAACTAGTCCA
The DNA here is from genome assembly GCF_003255815.1 of Theropithecus gelada. Lineage (NCBI taxonomy): Eukaryota > Metazoa > Chordata > Mammalia > Primates > Cercopithecidae > Theropithecus > Theropithecus gelada. The sequence continues at coordinate 74,823,971 of NC_037675.1, read as the reverse complement.
ACCTTTCCCACTTGTCCTCTCTAGTGGAGTATGGGATTAGGAAGAGACCCCCTAGTCATCTTAAATGGATTAACCAAGGAGTTGCTAGATTAGTAATTAATGTTCAGTGACTTCCCCCTCTCTACCCACGAAAACCCTGTTTCTCCCCACTTGTTTGCTGATAAATTACATTCCTTTTTTTTTTTGAGACAGAGTCTTGCTCTTTTGCCTAGGCGGGAGTGTGCAGTGGCATGGTCTCAGCTCACTGTAGCCTCAACATTCTGGGCTCAGGTGATCCTCCTGCCTCAGCCTCTCCAGTCGCTGGGACTACAGGCATGCCCAGTTCTTTTTTTTTTTTTTTTTTTTTTTGAGACAGAATTTTGCTCTTGTTGCCCAGGCTGGAGTACAATGGTATGATTTTGGCTCACTGCAGCCTCCACTTCCTGGGTTCAGGCGATTCTCCTGCCTCATCCTCCTGAGTAGCTGGAATTACAGGTGTGCGCTACCACACCCTGCTAATTTTTACATTTTTAGTAAAGACGGGGTTTCACCATTTTGGTCAGGCTGGTCTTGAACTCCTGGCCTCAGGTGATCCATCCACCCTGGCCTCCCAAAGTGCTGGGATTCCAGATGTGAGCCACCACGCCTGGCCAATTTTGTTTTTGGGTAGAGACAGGGTCTTGTTAAACTCCTAAACTCAGGCAATCCTCCCAAAGTGTTGGGATTACAGGCATGAGCTACCGTGCTCAGGCTATCTTACATTCTTTTAACCAAGATCAAAGTCTTCAATTATCTGAGTAGGACAGCGAAATCTTAATTATGGTAACTTGATTATATTAAGGTGAATTATAGTTAATTTAGAACATTTCTAGTTTAATTAGGGAAGAAGAGGGAAAAACTGTAGAATACTGCTTAGCTCTGAATAAAGGCAAAGCTGGAGCAACCAGGGACACAGAAATCAGCTAAATTTGTAACTTTATTTAAGATTACCCTTGGTTAACTTTGACTTTGGAAAAGTAATAGTGATACTTTCATCTAGTCACTTGTGCATATGTACATCTCAGGTACATTTCGATGTATCATGTAGATAATTTGTGAAGATTTATTTACTTAATTTCTTTTATTTAAAGATGCCCAGGCTGGAGTGCAGTGGCACGATCTCGGCTCATTGAAATCTCCGCCTCCCGGGTTCAAGCAATTGTCCTGCGTCAGGCTCCCGAGTAGCTGGGACTACAGGGGCATGCCACTATGCCTGGCTAATTTTTGTTGTGTGTGTGTTTTTTTTTTTTTCAGATGGTGTCTCCCTCTATTGCCCAGGCTTGGAGTGCAGTGGCTCAATCTTGGCTCACTGCAACCTCCGTCTCATGGGTTCAAGCAATACTCCTGCTTCAGCCTTCTGAATAGCTGAGACTACAGGCACAGGCGCATGCCACCACACCTGGCTAGTTGTTTGTATTTTTAGTAGAGACGGGGTTTCACCATATTGGCCAGGCTGGTCTCAAACTCCTGACTTCGTAATCCGCCTGTCTCAGCCTCCCAAAGGGTTGGTTTTTTTTTTTTTGAGACGGAGTCCTGCTTTGTCACCTGGGATGGAGTGCAATGGCGCAATCTTGGCTTACTGCAACCTCCGTCTCCTGGGTTCAAGCGATTCTCCTGCCTCAGCCTCCCAAGTAGTTGGGATTATAGGCGCCAGCCACCACGCCCAGCTAAGTTTTTTGTATTTTTAGTAGAGATGGGGTTTTACCATGTTGCTCAGGCTGGTCTTGAACTCCTGGCCTCAAGTGATCCTCCTGCCTCGGCCTCCCAAAGTGCTGGAATTACAGGCGTAAGTCACTGTGTCTGGCTATTTACTTAATTTCTTTTAATATAACCAACTTTGTTGCAGAGATTTTAGCTCCCAGTATCTTTTTTTTTTTTTTTTTTTTTGAGCCGAAGTCTCGCTCTGTTGCCCAGGCTGGAGTGCTATGGCACGATCGCGGCTCAGTGCAACCTCTGCCTACTGGGTTCAAGCGATTCTCCTGCGTCATCTTTCCGAGTAGCTGGGATTACAAGGCGTGTGCCACCACGCCCGGCTAATTTTTGCATTTTTAGTAGAAACAGGGTTTTGCCATGTTGGCCAGGCTGGTCTCAAACTCTTGACCTCAAGTGATCCACCTGCCTTGGCCTCCCAAAGTGTTGGGATTACAGGCGTGAGCCACTGCGCCCAACCTAGCTCCCAGTATTCTTTAATCAAGATAAAACTTTTTTTTCCTCCAAACTAGTATCTCACAGAACCATAGAATAGCCTGATGATGACAGAAATATATTTGTAACTGCCATATTATGAAATTCAAGAAGCGTCATTTATGTCCGGAGGTAGCATGATAGAATGGACAAAATTCAAGTTTTATAATCGTGTGACCATGATTTTGAATCTTGACTTTATCGATAATTTACTAATTGAGCAGTTTATTAAACTTCTTTTAGATTCAGTTTTGTCATCCATAAAATGGAGCTTATGCTATCTTCTGTATCAGGCTGATGGTGAGAATTAAATGAAAAGCATTTTGTATAGTGTAAAGCATTTTGCCCATACTGGGCACTCAACAAATTGTAATTGTTAACTATTAATAATTAAAACATTAGATATAGACTTCTCTTTCTAGAATGGGCTAATATTCCAGATACTGTGATTGTATGCATTGTGGCAACTAGGAAAACCAGAGTTGACTTTAAAACATTAAATGTATTTTAAGGCTGGGCGTGGTGGCTCACATCTGTAATCCCAGCACTTTGGGAGGCCAAGGTGGGCGGATCACCTGAGGTCAGGAGTTTGAGACCAGCCTGGCCAACATGGCAAAACCCTGTGTTTACTAAAAATACAAAAATTAGCTGCGAGTGGTGGTGCATGCCTGTAATCCCAGCTACTCGGGAGGCTGAGGCAGGAGAATTGCTTTAACTTGGGAGGCAGAGGTTGCAGTGAGCCGAGCCACTGCACTCTAGCCTGGGCAACAGAGCGAGACTCTGTATCAAAAAACAAACAAACAAACACCAAAACATTACATGTATTTTGAACATTTACTACTTAAGTTTGTTTTTGTGGTTGGTTTATTTTGGTGGATTAGACTGAAACATGGGGTAAATGAAGCTAATATTTTGTTGTGTGGTCACAGGCTGTGTATCATATCATAGTCAGCCTTTATCTGTGGATTCTGCATCCTTGGATTCAACCAGCTGTTGATAGAAAATATTTGGAAAGAAAACCCAATAAAAATAAAACAATAAAAATAATACGAATAAATACAGTATAAATATTTACATAGCTTTTACATTGTATTAGGTATTAAGTAATCTAGAGACGATTTAACGTATATGGGAGAATGTGCAGATTATATGCAAATACAAGTATCGGTGGGGGATTAATTCCAGGACCCCAATATACCAAAATCCATAGATGCACAAGTCACTTATATAAGATGGTGTAGTATTTACATATAACCTGCGCACATTCTCCTGTATACTTTGAATCATTTCTCTAGATTAATTATAATACTTAATATTAGGTTGATGCAAAAAGTAATTGCAGCTTTTGCCATTAAAAGTAATGGCAAAAACACAATTACTTTTTGCACCAAATAATATAATATAAACGTTATGTAAATAGTTATACTGTATTGTTAGGGTATAATGACAAGAAAGAAAAGTATGTACATGTTTATTACAACCATCCATTTTTTTTTCCAAAAATATTTGATACAAGATTGGTTGAATCCTCCTGTGTGGGACCCACAGATACAGAGGGCCGACTGTACTATGCCATTATACATAACGAACTGGGATATCCGCAGATTTTGGTATCCATGGGGTCCTGGATCGAGTCCCTCAGATATCAAGATATGTGACTGTACCTGGTCCTCTTCGAAATACATGTGAGTTTGTGACAACAGTGGAAACCATTAATCCTACTACTAGAAAAAAAAAATTGAGCATTATATTATTTACTGATTTTGTTATTAAAATCATTGCTTTTATTGAATTATTTTATTTACTGATATTGTTAATGATTTTAAATTAATTCTAAATGCCAGTTAGAACCAGTTTATTTTTCCCTAGAGTTAATACATTTATCTTCACAATTCAAGTAGAAATAGGTTTTATCTCAGAATTTAAGCCCTTTATCTTCCTTAGCTAAGGATTTGGTCAAATGAAAGAAAAATCTGTATTCGTAGAAAGGTGTTAAAATTGGCCTGGTGTGGTGGCTCATGCCTTTAATCCCTGCACTTTGGGAGCCAAGGCGGGAGAATTGCTTGAGCCTAGGGATTTGATAAAAGCCTGGGCAACATAGTAAGACCCTATCTCTATTATAAATTAAAAATAAAAAAAAATAAAATAAAGCTGTTAAAAGCTATATTATTTCTTGTCTCTGATGAAAGGTGTACAATTTCCATCACATTCATGATGTAATGGACTTCAAATCTCATCAGTGAACATAATTTTGAATGATTATTTTAAAGAGTTGATTCATTCTTGTTTTTGAAAATTATTTAGTATTGGTGGTATGAAGGAAAGATATTTCCTGTAGTAGCCAAGTCTTCCTTAACTCTTGCAAGGACAGCAGTCCCAAATACTATATTGAAAATATTAGAGGCCAGATGTGGTGGCTCATGCCTGTAATCCCAGCACTTGGGAGGCCGAGGCAGGCGGATCACTTGAGCTCAGAGTTTGAGACCAGCCTGGCCAATATGACAAAACCCAGTCTTTACTAAAAATACAAAAAAGTAGCTAGGTGTGGTGGTGCATGCCTGTTGTCCCAGCTACTGGGCCGGCTGAGGTGGGAGAATCACTTGAACCCGAGGGTTGGGGGTAGGGTGGAGGGGGTTGCAGTGAGCCATGATTGTGCCACTGCACTCCAGCCTGGGTGACTGAGCCAGACTCCGTCTCAAAAAAAAAAAAAAAAGAAAATATCGGCAAGAAAATGAACTGTAAATGTCCATTTACATGACTGGCCATTTGTAAAAATGTTAACATGTTACATCAAATGTTGTTCTTTTTTTTTTTTTTTTGTAGAGATGAGGTCATTCTATGTTGCCGGGGGGTTTTTTTTTTTTTTTCCTTTTTAGTGATCCTCCTGCCTCAGTCCCCCAAAGTGCTGGGATTATAAGTGTCAGACACTGTGCTCAGCCTATTATTCATTTCTTAATATCTTTCTGTAATACTCTAGACTAATTATATATATATATATATATATATATTTATTCATTTATTTTTTGAGATGGAATCTTGCACTGTCGCCTGGGCTGGAGTGCAATGGTGTGATCTTGGCTCACGGCAACCTCTGTCTCTCGGGTTCAAGTGAATCTCCTGCCTCAGCCGCCTGAGTAGCTGGGATTACAGGCGCCTGCCACCATGCCCAGCTAATTTTTTGTATTTTTAGTAGAGACAGGGTTTCACTATGTTGGCCAGTCTGCTCTCGAACTCCTGACCTCATGATCTGCCCGTCTCAGCCTCCCAAAGTGCTGAGATTACAGGCACGAGCCACTGCGCCTGGCCTATTTTTTTTTTTTTTTTTTTTTTTGAGATGGAGTCTCGCTCTGTTGCCAGGCTGGAGTGCAGTGGCACAATCTCGGCTCACTGCAACCTCCACCTCCTGGGTTCAAGCGATTACCTTGCCTCAGTCTCCTGAGTAGCTGGGACTACAGGCATGCGCCACCATGCCCGGCTAATCTTTTGTATTTTAGTACAGACTGGGTTTCACTGTGTTGGTCAGGATGGTCTTGATCTTCTGACCTCATGATCTGCCACCTCAGTCTCCCAAAGTGCTGGGATTACAAGTGTGAGCCACTGCGCCTGGCCTTATTTTTATTTTTGAAAAAGTTATTTAAAAATAGAAATGGGGTCTCACTATATTGCCCAGGCTGCTCTCCAACTCCTGGGCTCAAGTGATCCTTCTGCCTCAGCCTCCCAAAGTTAATTTTATGTTTATTTATTAATTTTTTTTTTTTTTTTTAAGATGTGAGGTCTTGTTATGCTGCCAAGGCTAGTCTTGAGCTCCTAGCGTCAAGTGATTCTCCTGCTTTGGCCTCCTAAAATGCTCTAGACTAATTTTAGAAACCATGAAGTTTGGCATTTTGTCATGTTAAGGATTTTTTTTAAAGTTATTTTGTAAGTCTGGTCATGGTGGCTAATGCCTGTAATCCCAGCATTCTGGAAGGCTGAGGCAGGTGGATCACTTGAGGTCAGGAGTTTGAGACCAGCCTGGCCAACATAGTGAAACTTCATCTCTACTAAAAATACAAAAATTAGCCGGGTGTGGTGGTGAGTGCTTATAGTCCCAGCTACTCTGGAGGCTGAGGTAGGAGAATCACTTGAACCTGGGAGGTGGAGGTTGCAGTGAGCTGAGATTGTGCCACTGGACTCCAGCCTGGGCGACGGAGGGGGACTCCATCTCAAAAAAAAAAAGGAAAAGAAAAAGTTATTTTGCAATATTAAATTTCATTTCTTCATAAGTTGTTAATTTTTTGCAGTCAGGACTGTTCTCTTTTTTGTTATTCTCTGATTTACATAAACGTACTGATGAATGATGGAACCCCTCCCCCACATTGGGGGCAGAGTTTATGATGTCAACTAATAGGAGGTGGTATGGTAAAAAGAACTCCAATTGCCTGAATTCACCTTCACCTCTGCTTCCTTAGGCAAGTTAACTCTTTTTGCTGGTTTTCTTATCTTCAAAATAAATGGCTTTGAGGATTATATGAGATAATCCATGTAAAGTTAAACAGTTTAACATAATGTTTAGTTCATAGTAAATGCCCAGTAAATGTTAGCTACGTTTACTGTTGCAAGGACCCAGCATTTTCACCGAAGCAGGTGGGAGGTAAAAAGCTTTCTCTGTGTTATTTTGTGGACTAAAGAGTCTTGTATATTAAATTGTACTATGAAATTTAAACTTCATTTAGACATGAAAAGGAATCTTGAATTCTTTTTGACTTTGTCACATTTTCAGTCTAGTCCATCTCTGGAAAAACTTGAATCTTTATTTTATCCAGCTATAAATCAGCTGTAAGTTTTTTTGTTTTGTTTTGTTTTTTTGAGACAGGGTCTTACTTTGTCACTCAGGCTGGAGTGCAGTGGCACATCATAGCTAACTGCAGCCTTAAACTCCTGGGGCTCAGGCAGTCCTCTTGCCTCAGCCTCCTGAGTAGTTCGGATTACAGATGCATGCCACCATGTCCACTTAATTTTTAATTTTTTTTGTAGTGTTGGGATCTCCTGTGTTGCCTAAGCTAGTAAATTCTTAAATATCTGCACCCAGGTTAGCAGTGTTACAGCTAATCTGTAAATTCTTTTGAATTATGAAATATAGCTAGGGAACCTATTAGATAAATTTTCATTAGGCTTGACCTCTTTTATTTAAGATAATATTTAAGTACTGTATTGAATTTCCTTGGCATTGGGTATCTTTATCAGTGGTTCTCAATTTGTTGCCTGCAAGTCTTTGGTTTGGGGAGGATGTTTTCTGCAGTTATCTAGAGTTCTTAAATCCATATATTATCAAATATTGCCTACCATTTTTTTTTTGAGATGAAGTGTCACTCTGTTGCCAGGCTGGAGTGCAGTGGTGCAATCTTGGCTCACTGCAACCTCCGCCTCCCGGGTTCAAGCGATTCTCTTGCCTCAACCTCCCGAGTACCTGGGACTACAGGCGTGCGCCACCACGCCTGGCTAGTTTTTGTATTTTTAGTAGAGATGGGTTTCACCATGTTGGCCAGGAAAGTCTCGATCTCTTGACCTTGTGATCTAGAGAAAAATTATCTGTAGACTAAAGCAACATGTTCTAAACATATGTATGTATGTATACATAGTTTCATTCTTCAAATAAATATTGAGATGAGTTTTAAAAATCTTTATTTTAAAGGCTTGCCTCAATACAGGGTAGCTCTGGTTGTGTTTTGACTATTTTCTCCATCAATGGATGCTGAAAATTCAGCTATTACCATGTGAGGATCAGTTAAATAGTTTGACTTTTTTTTTTTTTTTTTTTTTGAGATGGAGTCTTGCTCTGTTGCCTAGGCTGGAGTGCAGTGGCATGATCTCGGCTCACTGCAACTTCCGCTTCCCGGGTTCAAGCGATTCTCCTGCCTCAGCCTCCCGAGTAGCTGGGACCACAGGCGCCCGCCACCACACTTGGCTAATTTTTTGTATTTTTAGTAGAAACTAGGTTTCACCGTGTTAGCCAGGGTGGTCTCGATCTCCTGACGTCATGATCCACCAGCCCCCGCCTCCCAAAGTGCTGGAATTACAGGCGTGAGCCACCGTGCCTGGCCAATAATTTTGACCTTTAAAAAGGTTTGTCATATTTAAAAGCTCTCGGCCGGGCAAGGTAGCGTGTGCCTGTAGTCCCAGCCACTCAGGAGGCTGAGGCAGGAGAATCGCTTGAACCCGGGAGGCGGAGGTTGCAGTGAGCCAAGATGGCGTCACTGCACTCCAGCCTGGGCGACAGAGCCAGACTTTGTCTCAAAAATAAATAAATAATTTGGGAGGCGGAGGTAGGCGGATTGCCTTGAGCTCAGGAGTTCGAGAGGGCAACACAGTGAAACCCCGTCTCTACTAAAATACAAAAGAAATTAGCTGGGCGTGGTGGCGGGCGTCTGTAATCCCAACCATTCGGGAGGACTATGGCTGGAGAATTGCTTGGACCCGGTAGGCGGTGGTTGCAGTGAGCCGAGATCACACTTCAGCCTGGATGATAGATAAATTCTCCGGCTCAATCAATCAATCCTCTCAGCCTGTTTTTTCTACTTTTTTTTTTTTTTTTTTGAGGTGAAATTTTGCTCTTGTTGCCCAGGCTGGTGTGCAATGGCGTGGTCTCGGCTCACTGCAACCTCCGCCTCCCAGGTTCACGCGATTCTCCTGCCTCAGTCTCCTGAGTAGCTGGGATTACAGGCATGCGCCACCACGCCCGGCTAATTTTGTATTTTTAGTAGAGACAGGGTTTCACCATGTTGGCCAGGCTGGTCTCGTGACCTCAAGTGATCCACCCGCCTCAGCCTCCCAAAGTGCTGGGATTACAGGCGTGAGCCACTGCACCCATCCTTTTTCTACTTTTTTCTTACCCAAACATGCCATTTTCAGAAAGGCTAGTATACTTCTCTTCCCTCACCATGGCATGTGCATTTTTAAAATAGCTTTATTTAGGTACAGTTGATGTACGGTGAAACTGCACGTATTTAAGGTAAACAGGGCTGGGTGCAGTGGCTCAAACCTGTAATCCCAGCACAGTGCTTTGGGAGGCTGAGGAGGGCAGATTGCTTGAGCTCAGGAGTTTGAGACCAGTCTGGTTAACATGGGGAAACCCCATCTCTACAAAAAATGCAAAAATTAGCCAGTCCTGGAGGCATGTGCTTGTAGTCTCAGCTACTCGGGAGGCTGAGGCAGGAGGATCGCTTGAGCCGAGGAGGTGGAGGTTGCAGTTGCAGTGAACTGAGATTGCACCACTATACTCCAGATGGGGCGACAGAGCCAGACCCTGTCTCAAAAAAAAAAAAAAAAAGTAAACAGTTTAATGAGTTTTTACATATGTATACACTACAACTAAGGTAAGGAACATACTGATCACTGCAAAAGTTTTCTAACTTTTGTAATACATCTCTCCCTTTCTGTTCCCGCAGGCAACTCTAATCTGCTGTCGCTATGGATTAGTTTGCAATTTCTAGAATTTTATATAAATAGTATGTAGTATATGTATATATTTTGTCTGACTTCTTTCCCTCTGCCTAATTAATTCGAGATTTTTCCATGTTATTTGTGTATCAATATTTCATTATCTTTCATTGTTGAGTAGTATTCCATAATATGGATATATTGCAATTTAAAAAATTTCTTCTGCTGATAAACATTGGATTATTTCTAGTTTTTGGCTATTCAAATAAAGCTAATATGAACATGAACATTCATGTATGAGTTCTTGTGTGGACATGTGTTTTAATTTTTTTTTAAAAAACAATTTAAACAATTTATTTTTATTGTTATTATTTTTGAGGTGGGGTCTTGCTCTGTAGCCCAGTCTGGAGTGCAGTGGTGCAATTATTGCTTACTGCAGTTTTAACCTCCCAGGATCAAGAGATGGTCCCACCTCAGCCTCTAAGTAGCTGGGACCATAGGCATGCACCACCACTCCTACCCGGTTTTTCTTTCTTTTTTTTTTCTTGTAGTGACAGGGTCTCTCACTATGTTGCCCAGGCTGGTCTTGAACTCCTGGGCTCAAGCTATTCTCCTGTCTTGGCCTCCCAAAGTGCTGGGACTACAGGTGTGGGTTACTGTGCTTGGCCTCTTTTCATTGTTTTTGTGTATATGCCCATAAGTAGTGGAATTGCTAGGTTATATGGTAACTCTTTTGAGGTTTTCTAAAGTGGCTACACCATTTTACATTCTCTCCAGCAGTGAGAATGAGAATTCTAATTTTTCTGCATTGTTACTAATAATTGTTATGATCTCTTATTTTATATATATATTTTAATTGTTGTTGTTTTGAGACAGGGTTTTGGTCTGTCACCCAAGCTGGAGTGTAGTGGGTATGATAGCTCACTGCAGCCTCAAACTCCTGGCTCAAACTATCCTCCCACCTCAGCCTCCCTAGTAGCTAGGACTGCAGGCGTGCACCACCATGCCCAGCTAATTTTTATTTTTTAAATTTTTTGGTAGAGATGGGGTCTTGCTGTGTTACCCAGGATGGTCTGGAACTCCTGGCCTCAAGCCATTCTTTCTCCTCGCCTCCCAAAGTGTTGGGATTATGGGTGTGACTCATAGCTCAGGCTGATCTCTGTTTTTTCAGTAGAGCTATTCTAGTGGGTATAAAGTAGAATTTTTTTTTTCTTTGAGATGGGGTCTTGCTCTGTTGCCCAGGCTGGAGTGTGTGGCATGATCTTGGCTCACCACAACCTCTGCCTCCCAGGTTCAAGCTATTATCCTGCCTCAGCCTCTCAACTGAGGCGTGCACTACCATGCCAGGCTAATTTTTGTATTTTTAGTAGAGACGGGGTTTCACTATGTTGGCCAGACTGGACTTGAATTCCTGACCTCATGATCTGCCCGCCTTGGCCTCCCAAAGTGCTGGGATTACGGTGAGCCACTGTGCGTGGCCCAGAGTAGAAGTTAATTGTGGTTTTGATTTGAGTTTCCCTCATGGCTAGTGATGTTGAGAATCTTCTCATATGCTTATTGGCCATTTATCTATCTTCTTGGAAGAAGTGTGTTTTTATATGCTTGCCTTTTTTTTTTTTTTTTTGAGACGGAACCTCGCTCTCTCGCCCAGGCTGGAGTGCAGTGGTGCGATCTCGGCCCACTGCAAGCTTCGCCTCCCGGGTTCACGCCATTCTCCTGCCTCAGCCTCCCAAGTAGCTGGGACTACAGGTGCCCGCCACCATGCCCAGCTAATTTTTTTTGTATTTTTCAGTAGAGACGGGGTTTCACCATGTTAGCCAGGATGGTCTTGATCTCCTGACTTTGTGAGCTGCCCACCTCGGCCTCCCAAAGTGCTGGGATTACAGGCATGAGCCACCGCGCCCGGCCATGCTTGCCCATTTTTTAAAAGCTGGTTTGTCTTTTTATTATTGAGTTATAATATATGTTTTCTTTGTATATTCTGGATATAAGTTCCTTGTCAGACGTAACGATTTACAAGTATTTTCTCCCCTTTTGTGGGCTATCTTTTCACTTTCTTGATGTCCTTTGAAGCACAAAAGTTTTTCATTTTAATAAAGTCCAGCTTTTTTTTTTTTTTTCTTTTTTAGACACAGGGATCTCCCTGTGTTGTCCAGGCTGGCCTCAAACTCCTGGCCCGTGATCCAGGAGCCACCACTCTGGCTCAAGTCCATTTTTTTTTTTTTTTTTGAGACGGAGTCTCGCTCTGTCACCCAGGCTGGAGTGCAGTGGTGCAATCTCAGTTCACTGCAAGCTCCGCCTCCCAGGTTCACACCATTCTCCTGTCTCAGCCTCCCAAGTAGCTGGGATTGCAGGGGCCTGCCCCCAAGTCCGGCTAATTTTTTATATTTTTAGTAGAGATGGGGTTTCACCGTGTTAGCCAGGATGGTCTTGATCTCCTGACCTTGTGATCTGCCCGCCTTGGCCTCTCAAAGTGCTGGGATTACAGGCGTGAGCCACCGTGGCCGATTTGTTTTTTTTTTTGCTTGTGCTTTTGATACAGTATCTAAGAACTATTGCCCAATCCAAGGTCGTGAATATTTGTGCCTAATGTTTTCTTGTAAGAGTTTTAGTTTATTTTTTCTTTTTTTTTTTCACTCCATGTCAGTGTCTTCTAAGTTTTATAGAGTTGGCTCTTACATTTAAGTCTGTGATCCATTTTGTGGTAATTTTTGTGTACAGTATGGGGGAAGGGTCTCAACTTAATTCTTTTGTATATGGATATTTAGTTGTCCCAGCACCATTAGTTGAGACCATTACTCTTTGTTGATTTGTTACAAAGTTGAATAAAATTTTCTGCTTTGTCACTGATTTTTCCAATAGCAATTTGTTGGCCTTTTGGTCTAGAGTGGCAGTTGGGGTCATTGTAGGAGTGAAGCAGTTTAGTGTTGCAAGAATAGGTTATAAATGAATCCACTGATTTAAATATACAGGTTGTATAATTTCATCCTTATGTTGCCTTATACTCGAATGGTAAATGAAGTTCAGCTGCTATTTCTTTGCCTACTGGGCATCCTTGTGTCATTAGTTATTTGGAAGCTTCCAGTGGTAAGCCATTAAATAGAAATCAGGGTCAGATCCTTAAACATGTGACTTAAAGGAAGAAAAGATTCATACCTGTTTCTTTCTCTTTCTCCTCTTTAATTCACCTATCCTAGCACCCTTTTTATCTTAAGAAGACTCTTCTTTTGTATTTTTACACATAGCCTTTTTCTGAAGGAAGATCACATGTAAAGATTTTAGTTTTTAAATTGAAAATTCAAGGAAATGTTCTGTAGTGATGATTAAAAACATTATAGAAGTATTATAAAGATTATATTAACCTTGATAAATTTAAATCCATAATTAATATAGTTAATATGAAAGTCTCCCGTGTAATTCTAACTGAAGGTTAGAAATGGCATAATATTTTCCTTTTGATTTTCAAAATAACAAAAATATAATTATTTTACAATTTGTAAGATTTGCTTAGCATTTTAAAAGAAACTTAATGTTTTTAGAATGTTTAACTCGGCCGGGCGCGGTGGCTCAAGCCTGTAATCCCAGCACTTTGGGAGGCCGAGACGGGCGGATCACGAGGTCAGGAGATCGAGACCATCCTGGCTAACACGGTGAAACCCCGTCTCTACTAAAAATACAAGAAAATTAGCCGGGCGAGGTGGTGGGCGCCTGTAGTCCCAGCTACTTGGGAGGCTGAGGCAGGAGAATGGCGTGAACCCGGGGGGGCGGAGCTTGCAGTGAGCCGAGATCGCGCCACTGCACTCCAGCCTGGGGCACAGAGCAAGACTCCGTCTCAAAAAAAAAAAAATAAATTAAAAAAAAATAAAAAATAAAATAAAAGAATGTTTAACTCTAAATTGGGTCTTTTTTCCCCCTGTTTTTAATAGTCATTAATTATTCACTTTTAGAGATCTTAAGAGCAAAGGGAAAAGCATACATTTTTTTACAGAGTGTTCGAGTTTTATGTGTCTCATCTCTATTTGTAGAGTTGTGCTTCTTTAGAGGCCAGTACTTTGCCAAGTAAAAACTAATTTCCTAGGAAATCAGGTTGCTGGCTTGACTTCTGGCAGTCCCTTTCCCTTCTTTTGTTGCTTTGTAAAAGAGCTGAGCTCAGTTCTGTGGAAAATCACTAAATCATCTAATTATTTTCCCTAGTTTGAGTTAAACATGGTTGGTATATATTTATATAGAACTGAATCTGTAACTTTTTCTTGACTATAGATTTGTTAAGATACCCTGAAGGACTTTGACTTCATTTGATAAGTTGGATATTCATACCTGAAATAATGCTAATGGTTTGTTCCTTTAATGAATGTTCTTATTCTTTTAGTCTTTTTGTTCTCCCCTCCACTAGACCTACTTAGGGATATCACTTGTGTTCTTATAATGAAACCCAGACATTTGTGAAATATAATCATAGTTTCTATGATGTTGGCCCCTAATTCATTTTTTAAAATTACATTAACATTTATTGTCTGTTTCTGATTTTTCTTCATGCATATTTTACTATATATATAATCTTGGAGCCTGCTTTTTAAACAACATATCATATAATATGTATTTTATTGTTTTTATTACAATTATTTGAAAACAGTTTTTTTTTTTTTTTTTGAGGCAGAGTCTTGCTCTCTTGCCCAGGCTGAAGAGCAGTGTTGCAATCTCAGCTCACTGTAACCTCTGCCTCCTGGGTTCCCGTGCCTCGGCCTCCCGTGTAGCTGGGATTACAGATGTGCGCCAGCACACCCTGCTAATTTTTGTATTTTTAGTAGAGACAGGGTTTCACCATTTTGGCCAGGCTGATCTCGAACTCCTAACCCCAACTGATCCACCTGCCTCGGCCTCCCAAAGTGCTGGCATTAAAGGTATGAGCCATTGCATCCAGCCAGAAAACAGTTTAAAACAGCAGAGAAATATTCCATTAATGGATATATTATTTATGGAACCAATTTCTGTTGTGTTCACACTTAGAATGTTTATTAATTTCCGATTATTAAAAAATAAAACACGATGAATATTGCTAAATATAGCTCTTTTTCAGTATTTCTATATTCTGAGAATAGATTATTGTAAGTTGAATTATCAAGTCAAAGTGTATTAACATTTCTAGAGCTCTCAGGAGAGCAAAACATTGCACAGTTGCTTTCTAGAAAGGCTGTACAAGTTTACATTCCCATTAACAATGTATGAAATTGAGATATACGGCCTTGCGAGCATGTTATTATTTTAAAACATTTGCAAATTTGATAGGAAATAGTAACTAGTTTCTGAAATTTGTATTTATTTGGTCACTAGTGGGACATTTAAAATATGATCATTAACCTTTAGGTATTTGCTTTAAGTGAAGTTGCTTGTTCCTATTCTTGGTCCATTTTTCTTTTGGGTGATCCCTGATTCTTATGTGGAATCTAGG
Source organism: Theropithecus gelada (assembly GCF_003255815.1). Classification (NCBI taxonomy): domain Eukaryota; kingdom Metazoa; phylum Chordata; class Mammalia; order Primates; family Cercopithecidae; genus Theropithecus; species Theropithecus gelada. Next base: position 74,808,904 of record NC_037675.1, on the reverse strand, counting down.
GATGGATAATATTCAGAACTGTGACTTAATCTGTACAAATGATCTGCATAAAGTTGTTGTTTCATGTCCCTGCCAAGTACTTTTGCCCTCCCTCTCCCTAACTACTTTCTGATTTTAAATCTGTTCTTGGATTTCATGTAAATGGAATCATACCATATGCATTTTTAAAATTAACATCACTACTTTTGCTTAATACTTTTGAGATTCATCCATGTTGTGTTAATCAGTAATACATTTTTTTTTTTATTGCTGAGTAGTAGTCCTTTTTTGTTTCATACATCTATTATTTTACTGAGGAAACCATAATCAATAGAAAATTGCAAGCTGTAAGCCACAGTTTGTTGATTACAGTATTCAATTTACCTCAGGTCCAGGTTATATCTCCCTATGGCATTGTTTCCATCACAGTAGTCATTTTAAGCCAGTCTTTTCTTACACGAGTAATTTCTGGAGAAAACACTTCAGTTAGATGAATATGGACTGAACATGATTAAGAGAAAAATAGGCCAGGCGCAATGGCTCATGCCTGTAATCCCAGCACTTTGGGAGACTGGATTGCCTGAGCTCAAGAGTTCCAGGCCAGCCTGGGCAACATGGCGAAACCTCCTCTCTATAAAATATACAAAAATTAGCCAGGCATGGTGGTGTGTGCCTGTAGGCCCAGCTGCTCGGGAGGCTGAGGTGGGAGGATCACTAGAGCCCAGGAGGTTGAGGCTGCTGTGAGCCATGATCGTGCCAATGCACTCCAGCCTGGGCAACAGAGCGAGACCCTGTCTCAAAAAAAAAAAAAAAAAAAAAAAAAGAGAGAGAAAATACATAGGTACCAATATATTTAAGAGTTCCTTTTTTTTTTTTCTTTTTTCTTTTTTCTTTTTTTGAGATGGAGTCTTGCTCTGTCACCAGGCTGGAGTGCAATGGCACTGTCTCGGTTTACTGCAACCTCCGCCTCCTGGGTTCAAGTGATTCTCCTGCCTCAGCCTCCTGAGTAGCTGGGATTACAGGCACGCACCACCACACCCAGCTAATTTTTGTATTTTTAGTAGAGAGGGGATTTCACCATGTTGGCTATGATGGTCTCTATCTCTTGACCTTGTGATCCGCCCGCCTCAGCCTCCGAAAGTGCTGGGATTACAGGTGTGAGCCACTGAGCCCGGCCAAGAGTTTATATAGGAGTATCACTTAATAAAACCCTGTGACTTATTTGCTTCTGAAAGGCACCAATTTAAAAATCCTTCAAAGCCGGGCACGGTGGCTCATGCTTGTAATCCCAACACTTTGGGAGCCCAACGTGGGCAGATCATGAGATCAGGAGTTCAAGACCAGCCTGGCCAACATGGTGAAACCGTGTCTCTACTAAAAATACAAAAATTAGCCAGGCGTGGTGGCGTGTGCCTGTAATCCCAGTTACTCAGGAAGCTGAGGCAGGAGAATCCCTTGAACCCAGGAGGCAGAGTTTGCAGTGAACTGAGATCACGCTACTATGCTGCAGCCTGGGTGACAGAGAGAGACTCCATCAACAAAAACAAAACAAAACAAAACAAAACAAAAATCCTTCAAAAGTTTCTTTTTTTTTTTTTTTTTTTTTTTTTTTTTTTTTTTGAGACGGAGTCTGGCTCTGTTGCCCAGGCTGGAGTGCAGTGGCCGGATCTCAGCTCACTGCAAGCCCCGCCTCCCGGGTTCATGCCATTCTCCTGCCTCAGCCTCCCGAGTAGCTGGGACTACAGGCGCCTGCCACCTCGCCCGGCTAATTTTTTTGTATTTTAGTAGAGACGGGGTTTCACCGTGTTAGCCAGGATGGTCTCGATCTCCTGAACTCGTGATCCGCCCGTCTCGGCCTCCCAAAGTGCTGGGATTACAGGCTTGAGCCACCGCGCCCGGCCCTTCAAAAGTTTCTATTGTGATAAGAAGACCCAAGTGAGTTACTAAACAAAAAGTAAGGTTATTTTCAGAATCAAAATGATCTTCAACTAGAGACTGTTTAAAATGCACTTTAAAATGAGACAGAATTTGAAGAAGCTAAAACTAAGGCATCCTCATTGTATAGTAAATTCTACATCATTATTGTAGACAACAGATAATTTCCTAAGTGACACAGTATGTCATTTTATGAATATACCAAACTTTGTTTTTCCATTCTTCTATTGATATTTGTGTCGTTTTTTTTTTGTTTGTTTGTTTTTTTTTTTTTTTTGAGACGGAGTCTGGCTCTGTCGCCCAGGCTGGAGTGCAGTGGCCGGATCTCAGCTCACTGCAAGCTCCGCCTCCCGGGTTTACGCCATTCTCCTGCCTCAGCCTCCTGAGTAGCTGGGACTACAGGCGCCCGCCACCTCGCCCGGCTAGTTTTTTTGTATTTTTTAGTAGAGACGGGGTTTCACCGTGTTAGCCAGGATGGTCTCGATCTCCTGACCTCGTGATCCGCCCGTCTCGGCCTCCCAAAGTGCTGGGATTACAGGCTTGAGCCACCGCGCCCGGCTGTTTGTTTTTGTTTTTGAGACAGAGTCTTGCTTTGTTGCCCAGGCTAGAGTGCAGTGGTGCTATCTTGGCTCACTGCAACCTCCACCTCCTCAATTCAAATGATTCTCTCACCTCAGCCCCCCGAGTAGTTGGATTATAGGTGCGCACTACCATGCCCTGCTAATTTTTGTATTTTTAGTAGGGATGGGGTTTCACCTTGTTGGCCAGGCTAGTTTCGAACTCCTGACCTCAAGTGATCTGTCCACCTCAGCCTCCCAAAGTGCTGGGATTACAGGCGTGAGCCACTGAGCCCAGATCATTTTTAGTTTTCAGTTATTATAATGAGAAGGGTGCTATAAACATTGCTTTGCAAGTATTTTTGTGAACATTTCATTTCTCTTGGGTGAATGACTAGCAGTAGAATTGTTGTCACAGGGCACATGTATGTTTAACTTTATAAGAAATTGCCGGCCTGCCGTGGTGGCTTACACCTGTAATCCCAGCACTTTGGGAGGCTGAGGCGGGTGGATCACGAGGTCAGGAGATCAAGACCATCCTGGCGAACATGGTGAAACCCTGTCTCTACTCAAAATACAAAAAAGTTAGCTAGGCATGGTGGTGGGTGCCCGTAGTCCCAGCTACTCGGGAGGCTGAGGCAGGAGAATGGCATGAACCCGGGAGGCGGAACTTGCAGTGAGCTGAGATCGTGCCACTGCACTCCAGTCTGGGTGACAGAGCAAGACTGTCTCAAAAAAAAAAAAAAAAAAAGTAATTGCCAAATGGTTCTCCATAGAGAACCATGGATTGGTTATACCATTTTAATACTTCATCAGCAGTTTATGAGATCAGTTGCTCCACATCCTTGTCACTACCTGAGTTGTCAGTTCCTTTGATTTTAGTCATTCCAGTGAGTATAAAGTGGCATCTTAGAGTAGTTGTAACTTGTGTTTTCCAGATGATTAAATATATTGCACACTTACTTTTTTTTTTGGTGAATATCTTTGACAAAGGCAAATTTGCAGATTGATAGTAAATATCTTAACAAAAGATTGTGTGTTTTATTACTACTTATGGATCCATATTTATTTTCATTTGTAAGAGCAGAGATGGATTTATAATTAAAAGTAAAATGAAATAATTATTCCAAATAGAAGATTTCTCAGAATTTTCATGTAGTGATAATTCATGGTGATTTTTTAGAGTAAATATTTGCTATTGGTGAATATGGGTGGGAACTTTAAATTGAATGATTCAAAAGAACTTCAGGCTGTGTTTTGTAGAGAGCTATGTTTTCTTCATTTTTTTTTTTCTATTACAAAATTAAAAAATAGACATGAAGTCTCGCTATGTTGTCCAGGCTGGTCTCAAACTCCTCACCTCAAGCAATTCTCCCTCCTCAGCCTCCCAGAGTGCTGGGATTACAGGTGTGAGCCACTGCACCCAGCCTAGAGGTACTTTCTGAATTTGATTCACTGATTTAGGAATGTTAAAATAGTGTGATCTGGTTAGGAAACTATTGTATATTTGGGCCACTTGTGAGAACTGATAGCCTAGTAAAGTATCAGATAATAATGATAATATTAATACTAGCAGCAGCCAATGCTATATTCCAAGAAAGATTCTAAGTGCTTTACATGCACTGACTAATTTAATTCTCATGATAACTCCAATGAGGGCAGCTACTATTATAATCTTTATGTTACTGGTAGGGAATTTGAGGCAGAGAAGGTAAGTGATTTGCCCAGTATCATAGAGTAAGTGGTAGAATTGGGATTCAAACCTAGTTTGGCTCCAGAGCTCATATTCTTAACTTTCAGTGCTAAACTGATTAGATTAAATGTAGTCAATTTTACATTTGTTGTGGAGCATATCATTGTGTGGTAGTAGTGGCCCAAGTTTAAATTAGGGTTTATTTTTTTGAGACAGAGTTTCCCTATGTCGCCCCAGCTGGAGTGCAGTGACATGGCCTCCACCTCCCAGGTTCTAAGCGATTCTCCTGCCTCAGCCTCTGGAGTAGCTGGGATTACAGGTGTGCACCACCACACCCGGCTCATTTTGTATTTTTAGTGGAGACAGGGTTTCGCCATGTTGGTTGGCTAGGATGGTCTCAAACTTCTGACCTCAGGTGATCCACTGGCCTCGGCCTCCTAAAGTGCTGGGATTGTAGGCGTTGAGCCACCGCGCCTGGCCTAAATCGGGATTTCTAAGTTTGCAAATAGGCTATCAGTTTCTTTCTCTTTACTACATATACTCCTGTCATATATTTCAGGGGTGATTTATCAAAGGAGATTTTTATCTGAATTAACAGACGGTGGACAAACTTAGTAACCTTAGATTGCTTTTCTAGAGAAGATAAGTCACTTCTCTCTGTAGCTTAACTGAGTCTTAGAATAGGAGCAAGTACTTTCTGACAGTTTTCAGCACTGTTTAACTGGTCTTTGTGAGACCCTGCAAATGTAGTGTTTAAAATTAGCATTCCCTGGAAACGAACTGAGTGAAAAAGGAAGTTGATGAAAATTGTTGGACCTAATAATTGGGCCTACTATAGCACTATAGTAGTATAGTTTTTTTTGTTTGTTTGTTTGTTTTTTTTTTTTTTTTTGAGATGGAATCTGGCTCTATCACCCAGGCTAGAGTTCAGTGGTGTGATCTTGGCTGACTTGCAACCTCCGGCTCCCGGGTTCAAGCGATTCTCATGCCTCAGCCTCCCAAGTAGCTGGGACTACAGGCATGCACCACCATACCTGGCTAATTTTTGTATTTTCAGTAGAGATGGGTTTTGCCATGTTGGCCAGGCTGGTCTTGAACTCCTGACCTCAAGCGATCTGCCTGCCTTGGCCTCCCAAAGTGGCTTGCTGCAATCTTGGCTTACTGCAACCTCTGCGTTGCGGTTTCAAGCATTTCTCCTGCCTCAGCCTCCCGAGTAACTGGGACTACAGGCATATGCCATCATGCCTGGCTAATTTTTTTGTATTTTTAGTAGAGATGGGGTTTCACCATGTTGGCCAGGCTGGTCTCAAACTCCTGACCTCAGGTGATCCTCCCGCCTCAGCCTCCCAAAGTGCTGGGATTACAGGTGTGAGCCACCACGCCTGGTCAAAAATTCTCTTCTTTCTTTCTGAGTTCCCTGCATACTGAGACCATAGAATTATTTTTACTCTTCATCATTAGTTTGGGTTTAGATAAGATTAATCTTCCAGGAGAGGGCTAGAGTTTTTGGCCAATTTCTTTGAAAGAGGGTCTAGGCATCACAGGAAATGATAGTACTGATGGGCCATGTCCTTCATCATACCTTTTGTGGCTCCTCCACTTCTGATTTGGTGTCGTTTTTCCTGTCATGGCTGACTTAAGGAGTGAAGGAGAAGCTCTTTATGTATGTATTGAATGTTAATAAACATGATACATGAGTTTAATTCTTATCCTGCCTGTATGATTTGGCTAAATGTCTTCTCTGGGTCTTTCTTTCTCCTTTTATAAAGTAATAGTATTTGACTGGATGATCTTTAAAGTTTTTTTAATGCTGAAATATTCTAAAAATTATAGTGAATAATGAAAAATTATAGTGAATATATATAGTGAATATATAAAAATATAGTGAATAACATATAGTGAAGTATGTTATTTTTTAAATATACAAAATAAATAGGACCAACACCATTTATTGAATAGCATTCATTCCTCACTTCAGTGAGGATCTTAAGTCATGTATCTTATTTCTATATAAATGTGAGCCTGTTTTCGTGCTATTTGCCTATCCCTATGTCAATACTACACTGTCTTATTTACCGTAGCTTTATAATATGTGTGGATATCTAGTGTGGTGAAGCCTCATCCTCTCCAAACTTTGTTACTCTGCAAAATTATCTTGATTATTCTTTCAAATCTCTCCTAACCTTTAAAATTCTATGATTTTTTTATATAGTACTATAGTACTGCTTACACTCTTTGGAGATATGATTGGTAATCAGTACATTCTTATTGAATGAATAGAATTTAAAAAGTTATACTCTATAAGGGCTTATGAATAACAAAATGTTACAAGTTAATTATTAGTAAAATTATGCCTGGACTTTTAAGAGTGCTGCTAAAATACCTGAATTTTTTTTTGTTTTGGAAAGTGTTTAAATTACTTTGGAATTTGGGCAGGGTGTAGTACTGAATATTTCGGAGTCTACCTCTCTCTGCCCCTTCCCCTTATTTCTTACTCCCTTTGGGTAAACATTATAGAAAGAGTAAGTATATTTAATATTTTTGTTTAGACAGGTAGCTTAAAACTGCCTTAAAAGTCATGATAAATTCCACATGAAATTGATGAAATTTTCTTTCTTTTTTTTTTTTTTTTGAGATGGAGTCTTGCCCTGTCGCTCAGGCTGCAGTACAGTGGCGTGATCTCAGCTCACTGCAACCTCTGCTTCCTGGGTTCAAGTAATTCTACTGTCTCAGCCGCCCGAATAGCTGGGATTACATGCACATGCCACCATGCCCGGCTAATTTTTGTATTTTTTTAGTAGAGACAGGGTTTCACCATGTTGGCCAGGCTGATCTCGAACTCCTGACCTCAAGTGATCCACCTTCCTCGGTCTCCCAAAGTGCTGGGATTACAGGCATGAGCCACCACACCAACATGGCCAACGTGGCAAAACCCTGTCTCTACTAAAAATACAGAAATTAGCCAGGTGTGGTGGTGCCTGTAATCCCAGCTGCTAGGGAGGCTGAAGCATGAGAGTTGCTTGAACCCGGGAGGCAGAGGTTGCAGTGAGCCGAGATCACACCACTGCACTACAACCTGTGTGACAGAGTGAGACTCTGTCTCAAAAAACAAAACAAAACAAAACACCCAAGTGCAGTGGCTCATACCTATAATCCCAACACTTTGGGAGGCCAAGGCAAGGCGGATCACGAGGTCATGAGTTAGAAACCAGCTTGACCAACGTGGTGAAGCCCCGTCTCTACTAAAAATACAAAAATTAGCTGGACGTGGTGGTGCACTCCTATAATCCCAGTGATGTGGGAGGATTGCTTGAGCCTGGAGGCAGAGGTTGCAGTGAGCCAAGATTGCGCTACTGTACTCCAGCTTAGATGACAGACTGAGACTCTGTCTCAAAAAACAAAGTTCAGAAACTTTTTTTTGTTTGTTTTGAGACAGGATCTCTCACCTTGTCACCAAGACTAGAGTGCAGTGGCATAATCATGGCTCACTGCAGCCTCAACCTCCTAGGGTCAAGCAATCCTTCCACCTCAGCCTCCTGTGTGACTGGGACTGCGGGAATGTACCACCACACTCAGCTAATTAAAAAAACCTTTTTTATAGAAAGGGCATCTCACTGTATTACCCAGGCTGGTCTCAGAACTCCTGGGCTCAAGCCATCTTCCTGCCTCAGCCTCCCAAAGTGCTGGGATTACAGGTGTGAGCTACTGCCCCTGGCCCCAAAACCCTTATTCATTGTTGGTATAGCCTCTTTGGAAAATAGTTCGGTAGGTTGTCATATGTAATTAAATGTACACTTACCAGAATGGTCCACTGTTTCACTTCTGGGTATTTATTCAAGTAAAATGAAAACACAGTTACACAAAAACCTATATGCAAATGCAGTATAGGTTGATGCAAAAGTAATTGTGGTTTTTGCCATTTTAATGCCTTTTTTTTATTTTTTGAGACAGAGTCTCACTCTATGGCCCAGGCTGGAGTGCAGTGGTGCGATCTCGGCTCATTGCAACCTCTGCCTCCCGGGTTTTCAAGCAATTCTCTTGCCTCAGCCTCTTGAGTAGCTGGGATTACAGGCATGTGCCACCTCACCCAGCTATTTTTGTATTTTTAGTAGAGACGAGGTTCCACCATGTTGGCCAGGCTGATCTCAAACTCCTGGCCTCAAGTGATCTGCCCACCTCAGCCTCCCAAAGTGCTGGGATTACAGGTGTGAGCCACAGCGCCCAGCTTTAATGCCTTTTTTTTTTTTTTTTTGAGACGGCGTCTCACTCTGTCGCCCAGGCTGGAGTGCAGTGGCGCGATCTCAGCTCACTGCAAGCTCCGCCTCTCGGGTTTACGCCATTCTCCCGCCTCAGCCTCCGGAGCAGCTGGGACTACAGGCGCCCGCCACCAGGCCCAGCTAGTTTTTTGTATTTTTTTTTTAGTAGAGACGGGGTTTCACCGTGTTAGCCAGGATGGTCTTGATCTCCTGACCTCGTGATCCGCCCGTCTTGGCCTCCCAAAGTGCTGGGATTACAGGCTTGAGCCACCGCGCCCGGCCTTTAATACCATTTTAATGGCAAAAAAACACAACTACTTTTGCACCAAACTCATAATTGCTGGAAACTGGAAATAATGCACATGCACTTCAACTGGTAAATTGATAAAGGTTGGCACATCTATATAATGGCATATGATTTGGCAGTGCATTCACTAACATTGTTCAATATCAAATGCATTATGCTAAATGAAGGAAGTCAGACTTAAAAGGCCACATACTGTGTGATTTCATTTTTAGGGTATTTTGGCAAAACTGTAGGGAAAGAAAATTGACCAGTGGTTGCGAGGGATTGGAAGAGAGTTTGTCTACTGAGGGCATGAGGGACTTTCTTTGGGTGTTCTGTATATCTTTTGTATCTGTTCTATATCTTGATTGTGGTGGTGGTGACATAGTTACGTGTTTTCAAACTCAGGAGAGTATATATAAATTATACCTTTCCAATTAAAGTTCTAGCATATATTATGATATTAAAAATTATTTTGGAAATATCTCAGAAAATGTTTTATTTTGTTTTTATTTTAATGTTACAGAGACAGGGTCTCACCTTGTCTCCCAGGCTGGAGTGCAGTGGTGTAATCATAGCTCACTGAAGCCTCAAACTCCTGAGCTCAAGTGATCTCCTGCTGCAGCCTTCTGAGTAGCTGCGACTCAGGCATGCGCCACCATACCTGGCTAATTTTTTTTTTTTTTTTTAGAGGCGGAATCTTGGTATGTTGCCCAGGCTGGTCGAACTCCTGGCTTCAAGAGATCCCCTGACCTCTGCCTTCTAAAGCGCTGGGATTATAGGCACAAGGCACTGTGCCTAGCCATGTTTTGTTTTTAGATTCTGCTTATGTGACTTTGGGAGGAGAGAAAGTGGTAGACGACACTAGTAGAGTTTTTTGAAGGTGTTGAAAACGCTGTGTAAATGCTGAATATGTTTACACTTAACAAACATTCCTGTCATACATTTAATAGAATTTTGTGATGTCAGAATTAGAAGAGCCCAAAGAGACCTCATAAAGTGTTCTTTTTTTAAACAGATAAAGGACCTGAGGCCTAGGTAGGTTAGCTAAAGTCCCACAGCTAGGTAGTAGCAGACATAGATCTAGGATTTAAGTGATGGATTACTAATTTGACTTGTATTTTACTAAAACACAGTTTTAGTAAAATAATTTCAAATTATTCTCTTGAGACTATTTTTAATTCCTTTTCAAAACTTTTCAATTGTGTCATCTTAAAACTGGAAACCACTCCCTTCCAGGAAAGTCCTGTGTCTGGTTGATAATGGGAAGGCTAAATATGAGAGATTCCATAGCACTTCAAGTTTGCTTAAGCCCACTCGACAAAGTTAGTTATAAAGACACTTTTCTCTAACTGGTAAATCTGGGTGCTTATTTTTGTACTTTTCAAGGGCTATCAGTTAGGAATAGGTTTTTGTAACTTTATCACATTAAAAATTAGTATTTTCAGATGATCATGATTGTTGGTTTGCTGGGAAGGTAGAAAAGGTTTAAGCATGTTAGGTTCTTTCTGGTTACCTTAATTGCTGAGGGTTTATCCTATAAATACCAAGGGATGTGAGAGAGCACCAGAAGCAGTCTTAATAGATACATATTCAGGAAATGGAGATTGGAATGTTATTTAACAGCAGCTTTAGTTGTCTTCTATTCTTGAGAACTGGCTAACTTTCACTGTCCCTCTTGTGTTTTCTCTTTCTTGTACAGTAGTTTTTGATTGCCTCTAGACCGCAGTTCTAGAACAAAGTTTAGAGTTCCTGCACCTTAGAGATACTGTTGATATTGTGGATATTGCAGATCCAGTCACAGAGCTAGCAGGTGGCTTGGTCTCTTTCTTGTTTTATTTTTTTACTTTTATTTTATTTTATTTTATTTATTTATTTATTTTTTTTGAGACGGAGTCTCGCTCTGTCACCCAGGCTGGAGTGCAGTGGCCAGATCTCAGCTCACTGCAAGCTCCGCCTCCCGGGTTTTATGCCATTCTCCTGCCTCAGCCTCCCGAGTAGCTGGGACTACAGGCGCCCACCACCACGCCCGGCTAGTTTTTTTTTGTTTTTTTTTTTTAGTAGAGACAGGGTTTCACCGTGTTAGCCAGGATAGTCTCGATTTCCTGACCTTGTGATCCGCCCGTCTCGGCCTCCCAATATTTTTTATTTTTATACAGAGTCTCACTCTGTTGCCCAGGCTGGAGTACAATGACGTGATCTTGACTCACTGCAACCTCTGCCTCCGAGGTTCAAGCAATTCTCCTGCCTCAGCCTCCTGAGTAGCAGGGATTACAGGCATGTGCGATCACGCCAGGCTAATTTTTGTATTTTTACAAAATTTCACCATGTTGGCCAGGCTGGTCTCTGACCTCAGGTGATCCATCTGCCTTGGCCTCCCAAAGTGCTGAGATTACTGGTGGGAGCCACCGCACCAGGCCTCTTTCTTGTTTTTGAAGCTATGCCTGTGTCATGCAACTTATTTGTTATTTCCTGTTCCTGTAAGCAATAGCTCCAGGCAGAGTTGGCCAGTTGCTTTCAGCCTTGTTTGTAAATAAGGGAACCCTACCCCCACCCTAGCTCTGGCAGACTCTGTCTTGTGTTTTTTTTTTTCTTTCTTTTTTTTAATGTAAGAGTCTCATTCTGTTGCCCAGACTGGACTGCGGTACAGTGGTACAGTCATGGCTCACTGCAGCTCGGACCTCGCAGACTCAAGTGATCCTCCACCTCAGCCTCCTAAGTAGCTGGGACTTATAGGCATGTGCCACCATGCCTGGCTAATTTTTTTGTTGTTTTGAAATGGAGTCTCGCCCTGTCCCCCAGACTGGAGTGCAGTAGCACGATCTTGGCTCACTGCAACCTCTGCCTCCCAGGTTCAAGCAGTTCTCCTGTCTCAGCCTCCTGAGTGGCTGGGACTACAGCTGCCTGCCACCACTCTCGGCTAGTTTTTGTATTTTTAGTAGAGACAGGGTTTCATCATATTGGTCAGGCAGGTCTCAAACTTCTGACTTCAGGTTATCTGCCCATTGCAGCCTCCCAAAGTGCTGGGTTTACAGCCTGAGCCACTGCGCCTGGCCCTGGCTAATTTTTAAATTTTTTGTAGAGATGGATCCTCTATGTATTGCCCAAGCTGGTCTCAAACTCCTGGGCTCAAGTGATCCTCCTGCCTTGGCCTCCCAAATAGCTGAGATTACAAGTGTGCGCACCTGTGCCAGGCCAGGTTCTGTCTTATATGGAACATTTTTATTGCCTGTTCCCCAAGGAAGCCAAACTCCCAGCTGCCACTGCCTGCTTCTGAACCAGGAGCCCAGTAGGCCTCTGGCTTCAGAGGCCTTACCACTTTGCATTTGTATTACTTATCAATGCCTGGAAGGTATTTACATTATTTTTTGAGCCAGCTGTGCATTATTTGTTTATATATTTGATACATTTATATATATAGTTATTTGGGTGAATGTACTGTATCATCTTGGCCTGAAGCCAAGATTTCAGATCTTGCCTTTTTTCAAAGCCACATTTTCTCATCTTTAAAATTAGAGGCTGGGCACAGTGGCTCATGCCTGTAATCCCAGCACTTTTGGAGGCTGAGGTGGGTGGATCAGCTGAGATCAAGAGTTTGAGACTAGCCTGGAGAACATGGTGAAACATTGTATCTACTAAAAATACAAAAAATTAGCTGGGCTTGGTGGTGCCCACCTGTAGTCCCACCTACTTGGGAGGCTGAGGAAGGAGAATTGCTTGAACCCGGGAGGCGGAGGTTGCAGTGAGCCAAGATTGCACCATTGCACTCCAGCTTGGGTGACAGAGTGAGACTCCATCTCAAAAAAAAAAAAAAAAAAAAGTAAATAAAATTAGAATTATAGCCCCTCTTAGTGTTTCTTTGTACTGATGAAATGATATTATGTACACTTATACACATTTATATGTAAATTCTTAGAACAGTGCCTTGAATATAGTAGGTGATGTATATATAGTAGTTATTATGTTTTCAAGTGAGTCCTGTAATTCCTTGTTAGTATTTAGACAGTTATATAGTAACCCCCAAGTACCTGTCAATCAGTATTCAGAATGTGTAATTCTGAATGTATCTGTAAATGTGTTTGGGAATTACGGCAGGTTTTGAGGCACTTGGGTGAGACATTTAAATTTAATTTTAGGCCAGGTCAGTGGCTCACATTTGTAATCTCAACACTTTGGGAGGCTGAGGCAGGAGGATTGCTTGAGGCCAGGAGTTCAAAACCAGCCTGGGCAACATAGCGAGACCCCTATTTCTATTAAAACAATTTAAAAAATTATATTAAATTTAATCTTAATCTATATCCCAGGTACCTTGAACTGAAGGTTTTTCATGATGAATTGCAGTTTTTTCAATATAATATAGTGCTTTATTCTTTGTATTTACAGTTGCTTTCCAGAAATATTCATGCAATTGATATTCTTTTAAACTCTATTGCATATACTTTCTATTAGCTACGAATCAAAGAAGTCAGTTTAACCTGTGTAGATGTCATAGAGACACCATAGGAGTTGGAATGGAGTGAATTTTAAGTCAGGAAAAAGGGGTGTAACAATGTGTATGAGGGAGAAAATAAAGTGGTGCTTGGGGTAGAGATGTTGGCTTAGACAACCATAGTTCTGACTGAGGTAAAGATCCTTTAGGGGAAAGAAGAACAAAAAGGAGGGATAAAATATTATAGGACAAACTTCCAGCCTCTGAGTTAGGTTATGACTTATATATTTGCGTATTGCAACTCCTAAAGCCCTCATCCTAGTTAGTTAAACTTGAACCGTGAATTCAGAAGCATATATTATTATTTTTTCTTTAGAAATCAGAACAGTCAGTTAAATTAGTTTTTCTTCTTGGTTTTGGGGTTTGAATTAGTGGAGAGATGAGTGTTGTAGACCATTGTCTACTACTCTTTTTTAGGAAAACCTGAGTATATCATTCTGCCCTTTAGAGACGTGCTCATGAAGATTATGCTTGTTGATAAATGATCCTACTTCCTTATTTCTTCAGCTGAAATAATAAGACATGCCACTTCCTTTTTTCCTCTTACATCAAGCCCTGAGTATGCCTTTGTTTTTATTTTTGTCTTATATTGTAAACTACTGTGTACATATAGGTGTTTGGAACTGTGAGGATGTTTTATCAAGAAAGAAGCATGGCACTGAGAGGATTGATAGTGACTCCATTAGAAGCACTTTAGTTAAGGCAAGATTTTATAAAGTTCTTAATGGTTATAATGGTTATACATTTGTCCCCAGATGGAAAGGTTTTTAAAAAGACTATGTTAATTCTTTGTCAGAATCAATAATGGGATTTGGAAATCTTTGATTAAGTAGAAGACATATTAGGATTCTGACCCATAACCTTTCAGGTATCAGGAAGAAATTAAACACTGCTTGTCATAGTTGCTCCTAAAATTTTACGTCTTTCTTTTAAAATGTTTCTTCTTTTTTATTTTTCAATCTAGGACAAGAGTACCAATATTTAAAAATTTCTCATATTCAGAAATAACTAAGATTCTATATATAGAGCGAGGGATAGTAACTGTGGTTTTCGCAATTACTTTTAATGGCAAAAACCAAGATTACTTTTGCACCAACCTACAGTACAAGTAATAATACAACCATGTGTCATATAGCAAAATAGATCGAGTGTTTTTTTTTTTTTTTTTTTTTTTGAGACAGGGTCTCAGTCTGTCACCCATGCTGGAGTCCAGTGATGCAATCTTAGCTCACTGCAACCTCCGCCTCCCGGGTTCAAGCAATTCTCCTGCCTCAGTCTCCCAAGTAGTTGGGATTACAGGCATGCACCACCATGCCTGGCTAACTTTTTTTTTTTTTTTTGGAGACAGAATCTTGCTCTGATGCCCAGGCTGGAGTGTGGTGGCGCCATCTCTGCTCACTGCAACCTCCATCTCCTGGGTTCAAGCCATTCTCCTGCCTTAGCCTCCCAAGTAGCTTGGATTACAGGTGTGTGCCACCATGCCTGGCTATTTTTTTTTTTTTTTTTTCTTTTTTGAGACAGAATCTTGCTCTGATGCTCAGGCTGGAGTGCAGTGGTGCGATTTTTGGCTCACTGCAACCTCCGCCTCCTGGGCTCAAGCCATTCTCCTGCTTCAGCCTCCCAAGAGCTGGGATTACAGGCGCCTGCCACCACGCCCGGCTGATTTTTGTATTTTTTAGTAGAGATGGGCTTTCGCCATGTTGGTGCCAGGCTGGTCTCGAACTCCTGACTTCAGGTGATCCACCTGCCTCGGCCTCCCAAAGTGCTGGAATTACAGGCGTGAGCCACTATGCTCAGCCTGTTTTTTTTTGTTGTTGTTTGTTTGTTTGTTGGTAGAGATGGGTTTTCATCATGTTGACCAGACTGGTCTCCAATTCCTGACCTCAAGTGATCCACCCACCTTGACCTCCCAAAGTGCTGGGATTACAGGCGTGAGCCACCGTGCCAGGCCAGTCAAGAGTCTTTATATTGATCTTGTGCCATGAATACTCCTTTTTATCTGTATTGCCATACTGGATATTTGTAAAGCAGTTTAGTTTGGTGGAAGGAACACAGGATTTGAAATCAGAGGGCTTGAAATCTTGTCTCTGTCACTTACTAGCTTTGTGACCGACCTTTTTGAGATTGTTCACCTTATAAGTAACATGAAAAGAATAATGACATCTCTCTTATGATATCTGTCAGCTATAAGGATTAAATTTAAACAAAAACACTTCGTGCAAACTATAACGTCCTCTGGGAGTGTAACAATTTTTTTTTTTTTTTTTGGTGAGACAGGATCTGTTCCTCCTGATATGGTTTGGTTGTTTATCCCTTCCACATCTCACGTTGAAATGTGATTCCCAGTGTTGGAGGTGGGGCCAGGGAGTGATTGAATCATGGGAAGCAGATCCCTCATGAATGATTTACCATTATCTCCTTGGTGATAAATGAGTCTTGCTCAGTGAGTTTACGTGAGATGTGGTTGTTTGAAAGAGTGTGGCACCTCCCCACCCGCTTTCCCCTGCTCTCACCATGTGATGTGCTTGCCCCCACTTAGCCTTCCACTATGATTGTTAGCTTCCTGAGGCCCTCACTAGAAGCCAAGCAAATGTTGGTGCCATGCTTATATATCCTGCAGAACTGTGAGCCAGTTAAACCTCTTTTTTTTTTTTTGAGATGGAGTCTCGCTCTGCCACCCAGGCTGGAGTGCAGTGGCCGGATCTCAGCTCACTGCAAGCTCCGCCTCCCGGGTTTATGCCATTCTCCTGCCTCAGCCTCCCGAGTAGCTGGGACTACAGGCACCTGCCACGTCGCCTGGCTAGTTTTTTTGTATTTTTTAGGAGAGATGGAGTTTCACCGTGTTAGCCAGGATGGTCTCGATCTCCTGACCTTGTGATCTGCCCGTCTCAGCCTCCCAAAGTGCTGGGATTACAGGCGTGAGCCACCGCGCCTGGCCTAAACCTCTTTTCTTTATAAATTTCCTAGTTTCAGTTTCTTTTATAGTAACACAAACAAATAGACCTTCTTTACCAGAGTTAGACATTGGTTAGGCTTTTTATCCTATTCAACTCATGGTGTCATGCAAACAAGGGCAATCTGGAGACCATATTGAGATCTATCCTTGCTTGAAGGCTATGGTTCTCCACAAGGATAGTACTGCTACTATGATGTGTTTGGATCTTTGGGGATGCATTTTTGCTTGCCACAATGATTAGAGGAGGATGAGTTGAGTTTTGACATTCAATGAACATGAGCCAGGAATGCCAGACATCCCACAAGGTATGAGACAGTTCTGCATGACTATTTCCCCAAACCTTCTTGTAAAACATGTTTATGCTTATCTCTTTTTTTTTTTTGGACAGTCTCGCTCTATCGTCTAGGCTGGAGCGTAATGGTACAATCTCGGCTCACTGCAACCTCCACCTCCCAGGTTCAAGCGATTCTCCTGCCTCAGCCTCCCGAGTAGCTGGGATTGATTACAGTCACCCGTCACCATACCCAGCTACTTTTTTTATTTTTAGTAGAGATGGGATTTCACCATGTTGGCCAGGCTGGCCCTCAAACTCCTGACCTCAAATGATCCACCCACCTCGGCCTCCCGAAGTGCTTGGATTACAGGTGTGAGCCGCTGCACCTGGCCTATACTTAGGTTATATTAATTCTGTTTTACATTTAGACACAAAGGGTTTTTAAAAACATAGCTTTAATAGACACTGAATTTTCCAGGAATGTAGTAACTACTGAGTATTAACCTGGGGCAAATTGTAGTTTGTTTTGTTCAGAACTTTGCCAAGAGTTGTTCACCGTTTTGGAAAATCCTATTACCAATGGCATTGCCCCTTATGGCATTTGATTTCCCTATTCAACTTATTTGTCTCAATCTGCATTTGTAGCTGTCACATTCATGGTGATTCTGTGTATAGGTGCAAGTGTCTAGTTCCGTAATAATATGAATTTTAGGATGGTTGTACCTGAGCGTTTGCATATTAAAATATTTTATTAAAAATTACTTTTCTAGCCAGGCACAGTGGCTCATGCTTGTAATTTCAGCAGTTTGGGAGGCTGAGGCAGGTGGATCACCTGAGGTCAGGAGTTCAAGACCAGCCGGGGCAATATGGTGAAACCCCGTCTCTACTAAAAGCACAAAAAATAGCTGGGCGCAGTGGTGCTTGCCTGTAATTCCAGCTGCTTGGGAGGCTGAGGCAGGAGAATTGCTTGAGTCCGAGAGGTGGAGGTTGCAGTGAGCTGAGATTGCGCCATTGCACTCCAGCCTGGGTGACAGAGCGAGACCCCATCTCAAAAAAAAAAAAACAAATTTACTTTCCTTTTTTTCTCTTATATTACTTTAGGCAGTATATTAATTTTCAAAAACTGAGAACAGATAGGTTACCTATTTACAGTTTATTTCAGATTTGTGCACTGTTGTGCATTTCTCAGATATTCGTACTAATTTTATGACTGTGCAACAATTTGTCTTTTTTCCTAAAGATGGATTGTTTTACCCTATTTTGTTGCTCTTACAAAAATATTCTTGCTTGTGTCTTTAGGTTCACAAGTATTAATACAAAAGTTTCTCTACAATAATGAATTTTATTTTATTGTATTTTTTCTTGAGACAGGGTCTGGCTCTGTTGCTCGGGCTGGAGTGCATCCATATTCATGGTGATTCTGTGTATAGGTGCAAGTGTCTATTTCCATAATAATATGGTGCGATCTCAGCTCACTGCAACCTCTACCTCCCAGATTCAAGCAATTCTCGTGCCTCAGCCTCCCAAGTAGCCAGGATTACAGATGTGTGCCGTGACACCTGGCTAATTTTTATATATTTCGTAGAGACAAGGTTTCGCCTTGTCAACCAAGCTAGTCTCAAACTTCTGGACTCAAGCAATCTGCCTGCGTTGGCCTCCCAAAGTGCTGGGATTACAGGTGTGAGCCAGTGTGCCTGGCCTAACAATGAATTTTTAAAACATTTTTGGTGGTAATTTCCCCACCTACACACACCTATACACACATGCACACATAGACAGTTGAAAGAAAAATGTGAATCAATAGTCACTCTTATACATGTGATACACTCATCTTTTCCAATGTGTTTTTCTCTAAGTGCTGACTGTGACAAATAAATGATTTCCCAGTTCATTTTCACAGTTGAAGATAGCTGTCTTGGTTTCCTTTGGAGAATGAGCCCGTTGACCTGGCTTTCCTTCGCTTATAGATTCTGTCAGACAACAGCATATCTTGCGGTGAGTGCCTGGCTAAGCAGGAACACTGCTCTCATACCTGGGAACATCTGGGTCTTGAATGCAATAAGGTTTCAACTACGACTGCGCACCATGGCTTACACCTGTAATGCCAGCACTTTGGGAAGCCAAAGCTGGTGGATCACCTGAGGTCAAGAAGACCAGCCTGGCCAAGATGGCGAAACCCCATCTCTACTAAAAGTACAAAAATTAACTGGGCGTAGTGGCATGTGCCTATAGTCCCAGCTACTTGGGAGGCTGAGGTAGGAGAATCATTTGAACCCAGGAGGCAGAGGTTGCAGTAAGCCGAGATAGCACTACTGCACTCCAGGCTGGGCGACAGAGCAAGACTCTGTCTTAAAAAAAAAAAAAAATTTTCAGCTAGAACTAAGTTTGGATTCATCCCTTAAGCACTTCCATTCCTTGATGGAGTGAATTCTGTACGTGTGCCCTAACTACGTATTTTGGGTTATGCCGGAGTTATACCATTCTCTGAGGATGTTAAGGGGCAGAATGGGATTAGGTGGGACTTTCTATTCTTGGGTGGGACTTTCTGTTTACTTTGATGTCAGACTTAGCTCCCTCTTTTACTTGTTTTGACCATAAACTGCATATTCATTAAGGCTCAAATTTCGATAGTTTATTCTTCAGTTTTCTGGGGACTTTCTAATGTGAGTATTCAGTTATATCTCTTGAGGTTTTCATTCCTCTTCCTCCTTCTACTAGTTTGAAATTTTTGCCGAAGAGAAGATAATTTACATAGGAATTTATTTGACTTTGTTTTTCTTTTTTTAATAAACCTGACATTATGAACATATTTAACTTTAATCTTATGTCATTGAAAATTTAGGCAAAGAAGCTCCAAGTTTTAACTTTGATTCAGAGTTTAATTATTAGATTATGGATACAAATTGTAACTTTCATAATTATGCTTTGAACTTCAAGGGCAAATCTTTGGTCCTATTCTTGATGACTTGTATAGGGGTACTGAATAATGAGAAAGCAAAGAAAGAGGAGTCACCATAGGGACTCAAGAATAATAAACACAGTGTTCATTCTAGTCTAGAAGTTGTGATATGGTTTGCTTTGCCTTTTTTTTTTTTTTCTGATTGTGGTAAAATATACATAAAAGTTACTTTTTTTTTTTTTTTTTGAGACAGAGTCTTGCTCTGTCACCTAGGCTGGAGTGCAGTGGCACAATCTCAGCTCTCTGCAACCTCCGCCTCCCGGGTTCAAGCGATTCTGCTGTCTCAGTCTCCTGAATAACTGGGATTACAGGCATGTGCTACCATGCCTGGCTAATTTTGTTTTTTTAGTAGAGATGGGGTTTCTCCATGTTGGTCAGGCTGGTCTCGAACTCCCAACTTCAGGTGATCTGCCTGCCTCTACCTCCCAAAGTGCTGGGATTACAGGTGTGAGCCACCGTGCCCTGCCAAAGTTACTGTTTTATCTGTTTTTAAATGTACAGTTCAGTGGCATTCAGTATGTTTACATTATTGTGCAACCATCACCACTGTACATCCCAGAACTTTTCTATTTTACAAACTGAAACTCCGTGCCCATTAAACAACACTTTCCTATACCCCACTCCTCTCCACAAAACCTCCATTCTCCTTTTGTCTCTATGATTTTGACTACTCTGGTTATCTCATATACATGGAATCATACAATATTTGTTTATTTTTTGTGTCTGACTTATTTCACTTAGCACAATTTTCAGGGTTCATCTTTGTGGCAGCAAATGTCAGCATTTCATTATTTTTAAAGGCTGAATATTCTATTGTATGTATAGACTACTTTTTTTTTTTTTTTTTTTTTTCGAGACAGAGTCTTGCTCTGTCACCTAGGCTGGAGTGCAGTGGCACAATCTCAGCTCTCTGCAACCTCCGCCTCCTGGTTTCAAGCGATTCTCCTGCCTCAGCCTCCTGAGTAGCTGGGATTACAGGTGCCCACCACCACGCCCGGCTAATTTTTGTATTTTTAGTAGAGACAGGGTTTCGCCATGTTGGTCAGGCTGGTCTCAAACTCCTGACCTCGTGATCCACCTGCCTCGTCCTTCCAAAGTGCTGGGATTATAGGCGTGAGCCACCGCCCGCAGCTCAGACTACATTTTGTTTAGCCATTCATCCATCAGTGGACACTTGTTTCCATCTTTTGGCTACTGTGAATAATGTTGCCTTGAATATTGGTGTACAAATATCTGTTTGAGTCTCTGCTTTCAGTTCTTTTGGGTATATACCCAGAAATGGAATTGCTAGAATATATGGTGATTCTGTGTTTAATTTGAGTCACCACCATATGCTTTGCTTTTTTTTTTTTTTTTTAACATTATAGATGTATTTTTAATCAATATGTACTTTTTTTTTTTTTTTTTTGAGAGAGAGTCTCACTTTATCACCCAGGCTGGAGTGCAGTGGCTCGACCTTGGCTCACTGTGAAACGGGAGAGTTTCCTGACCTCCTTGTGGGACTTGTGGTAGGGGTGTGGCTCAGCTGCCCCTCACTCAAACCCCTTATGGGAGGGGGAGCATGCAGAAGGGCAGGTGCAGGAGCCAGGGAGGGTGCTTTTGGGTTCCAGCCCCATGGTAGCATCTAGGGGTGTGTTACAGTTAATGCTTTTTTAGCAGTTGCCATCTAGAGATGGCTAAGTGTTAAACCAATTCAGTAGAGAGTCAGAGTGAAGCCTTTTAAAGTCTGCCTTCTTGTTACCTTAGTCCTTGTCTGGCATTCAGGAAGGATAAGGTCACACATGGACTTGATGGTGGTGAATGCAGGGGTTTTACTGAGTGGTGGAAGTGGCTCTCAGCAGGATGAAGGGGAGCTGGAAAGGGGATGCAGTGGGAAGGTGATCTTCACCTGGAATTCGGCCATCCCGTCCGTGACTGATCTCCTCTCCAACCATCCCCAGCCAAATTCCTCTCAATGTTCAGATGCTCCTTCTCTTCTCCTCTGCCATGCCATTCTGCTGCTCTTCTATTCTTCTGCTTGTGGAGCCTGGGGGTTGGGGTTTCTATGGGTACAGGATAAGGGGGCGTGGTGGGCCCAAAGGCAACATTTAGGCACAAAAACAGGAATGCTTGTTCCCATGTAGAACTGTGGGTTTCCAGGCTTGAGGGTGGGGCCTTTGCTGGAGAACCACCTTCTTCTACCCTGTATTTCCCTTCCTCCTTGTCCGTATCAACTACAACCTCTGCCTCCCAGGTTCAAGCAATTCTCATGCCTCAGCCCTTCAAGTAGCTGGGATTTACAGGCATGTGCCACCACACCTGGCTAATTTTTGTATTTTTAGTAGATATGGGGTTTTGCCACATTGGCCAAGCTGGTCTCATACTCCTGGCCTCGTGTGATCCTCCCTCCTTGGCCTCCCAAAGTGACAGGATTGCAGTATGAGCCACTGCCCCCAGTCTATACATACATATTTGTACACTCATTTATTTTGGATAAATTTTCTAGAAGTGGAACTGTTGAGTCAAAGGATGGGCATAATTTTGAAATGTGATTATTTTCTTTTTTTTTTTTTTTTTTGAGACGGAGTCTGGCTCTGTTGCCCAGGCTGGAGTGCAGTGGCCGGATCTCAGCTCACTGCAAGCCCCGCCTCCCGGGTTCACGCCATTCTCCTGCCTCAGCCTCCCGAGTAGCTGGGAGTACAGGCGCCCGCCACCTCGCCCGGCTAATTTTTTTTGTATTTTAGTAGAGACGGGGTTTCACCGTGTTAGCCAGGATGGTCTCGATCTCCTGACCTCGTGATCCGCCCATCTCGGCCTCCCAAAGTGCTGGGATTACAGGCTTGAGCCACCGCGCCCGGCCTAAATGTGATTATTTTCTAAGAGCTTTTATACTGATATGCCATTGTTGGATAAAGCCCTGAGAGTAGTAACTAGGAGTGCCCCCCAACAACCTGTAAACTTATTCTAACTGGCATAGTGATTCTAGTAAAAAAAAAAAAAAGTAAGAGTATGTACTGTGGTTTTTCCAACTAACATAGTTTTTTCCCTTAAGCATATTTTGTATGGAGAATGTGTCAGATTTTGTTGTTTTGCAGGTCTCAATAAAGCTTGTATGTTGTGCTTACGTTGCTTTTCTCTGATCTGTTCCCCTAGTGGCAGATACCTGGAATGTAAACAATCTGGGTGTTCATTTATCTTCATGGAATTAACAAAAGACTTTTAATCTAGGAAGTGGCATAAAATGTCACAGTGGGTATTTAACATTTATCTATAGGGGAAAATTTGGCAAACCAAATCTTTGAACCAGTAGCTTTTAATTGAGTTCTATGAATTCACAGTGCCAGCATTTCCAATTGTTTTTAGAAATCTAGATTTTTTTTTTCTTTCTTTTGTGGTACTATTTTAGAAATAATCTGTTTTCGTATTTCCTCTTTATTGTAAAACATAGCCTGCTCTAATTCTACAGTATTGCGTCATTACTACTAACATCCATTTATCATGGCTTCTTGACTAGTATCACTGGAATATTGGTTTTCTTGAAAATAGTTACAAGAGGCCGGACATGGTGGCTCACACCTGTAATCCCAACACCTTAGGAGGCTTAGGTGGGCAGATCACTTGAGGCTGGGAGTTCAAGACCAGCCCGGCCAACATGGTAAAACCCTGTCTCTACTAAAAATACAAAAATTAGCTGAGCATGGTGACGCGTGCCTGTAATCCCAGCTGCTTGGAAGGCTGAGGCAGGAGAATTGCTTGAAGCCGGAAAGAAGAGGTTGCAACAGGGAGCCAAAACCATCAAAAAAAAAAAAAAAAAAAAAAAAAAGAAAGACAGTAAGGAGAAATAGTTTATTGTGCTGGTATGGAGGCAGAAAGATGTGGAGTGTAATCATAGAAAAATGTGAAATATTACTTTAGTTATTTTGACTATATCATTGTTCATTTTGGTCAAATAACATGTAAGGTGTTTTCACTAGTAACAATGTTTTTTTCATATCCAAAAAGCCTTTACAAGACCTATTGTTATTTCTCTGTGTTTTGTTGGTATTTAGCTCTCCTTTTAACACAGTTGTTAAAACTGAAAGCAGAACATGAGAAGCGCTACAGTCTGTTAAAGAATCAGGCCTGTGATGAAGTGAAACACATTGTTGGCTAAAAATAGCATTTTGCAAATTACATCTGAAATTGTTTTGTTAGAGCATCTATTGGTAATGAAATTCAGCTGTTCTTATTCTGTGTTTTGTGTGTATTTTTAAAACATCATTATCAGCCGGGCACGGTGGCTCACACCTGTAATCCCAGCACTTTGGGAGGCCGAGACGGGTGGATCATGAGGTCAGGAGATCGAGACCATCCTGGCTAACACGGTGAAACCCCGTCTCTACTAAAAATACAAAACAATTAGCTGGGCCTGGTGGTGGGCACCTGTAGTTCCAGCTACTCGGGAGGCTGAGGCAGGAGAATGGCGTGAACCCGGGAGGGGGAGCTTGCAGTGAGCCGAGATTGCGCCACTGCACTCCAGCCTGGGCGACAGAGCGAGACTCCGTCTCAAAAAAAAAAAAAAAAAATCGTTATCTGGGGGCCAGGCACTATGGTTCATGCCTGTAATCCCAGCAAATTGGGAGGCCGAGAAGGGCAGATTGCCTTGAGCTCAGGAGTTCAAGACTAGCTTGGGCATCATGGTGAAACCCCATCTCTATGAAAAATTAGGCCGGGCGCGGTGGCTCAAGCCTGTAATCCCAGCACTTTGGGAGGCCGAGACGGGCGGATCACGAGGTCAGGAGATCGAGACCATCCTGGCTGACACGGTGAAACCCCGTCTCTACTAAAAAAATACAAAAAACTAGCCGGGCGAGGTGGCGGGCGCCTGTAGTCCCAGCTACTCGGGAGGCTGAGGCAGGAGAATGGCGGGAACCCGGGAGGCGGAGCTTGCAGTGAGCTGAGATCCGGCCACTGCACTCCAGCCTGGGCGACAGAGCGAGACTCTGTCTGAAAAAAAAAAAAAAAAAAAAGAAAAATTAGCCGGGTGTTGGTGGCTTGCACCCATAGTCCCAGCTACTCAGGTGGCCAAGGCTGGAGAATTGCTTGAGCCAGGAAGTGGAGGTTGCAGTGAGCCATGATTACATCCCTGCATTCCAGCCAGAGCGACAGAGTGAGACCCTGCTCAAAACAAACAAACACCCCTGCAACATTATCTGAAAGTAGATGGCCATGCAAAATGAGTTTCTCTTGGTTTTTAACTAATTTTTCCTTTAAGACCATATAAACCTTTCCTATATTCTCTGAAAACTTAAGGCTGTAATACTTGGAATTAAGAGTAAATGAAGGCCGGGTGTGGTGGCTCACACCTGTAATACCAGCACTTTGGGAGGCTGAGATGGGCAGTCACTTGAGGTCAGGAGTTCGAGACCAACCTAGCCAACATGGTGAAACCCTGTCTCTACTAAAAATACAAAAAAATTAGCCGAGTGTGGTGGCGTGTGCCTGTAGTCCCAGCTACTCTGGAGGCTGAGGCCTGAGAATCCCTTGAACCCGGGAGATGGAGGTTGCAGTGAGCTGAGATTGTGCCACTGCACTCCAGCCTGGGTGACCGAGTGAGACTCTGTATCAAAAAAAAAAAAAAAAAAGAAAACATTGAGATAATTAAATTTAAAACAGTAAAATTCAGGTGTGACTACTTAATGTTATAATACTGCATTGGTTTGTGGGCTTTTGAAGGCAGGAACTGTATCATATCTTCGTGTTTAGCATACATGATAAGATAACTGTTTTGTTTGTTTTTGTTTTGTTTTGACTCAGAGTCTTGCTCTGTCATCCAGACTGGAGTGTGGAGTGCAGTGGCACAGTCTGGGCAATGGCACAATCTCAGCTCACTGCAACCTCTGCCTCCTGTGTTCAAGCGATTCTTGTGCCACAGCCTCCTGAGTAGCTGGGACTACAGATGCGCACCACCAGGCCCAGCTAATTTTTGTATTTTTGGTAGAGACGAGGTCTTACCGTGTTGGCCAGGCTGGTCTCGAACTCCTGACCTCAGGTGATCCACCCATCTTGGCCTCCCAAAGTGCTGAGATTACAAGTGTGAGCCACCATGCCCGGCCTTATTTTTTAGAAAAAGAATCAAATCATTAGAAGCAAATATTCCCAGTTCTGGTAAAATCTGATTTTTAAATACAAAATTATTTAATTAAAAAATAGGCAGAGTGGCTCACGCCTGTAATCCCAGCACTTTGGGAGGCCAAGGCAGATGGATCACGAGGGCCCGAGTTAAAGACCAGCCTGGCCAACATGGTGAAACCCTGTCTCTACTAAAAATACAAAAATTAGCTAGGTGTGGTGGTGTGTGCCTTTAGTCCCAGCTACTCGGGAGGCTGAGGCAGGAGAATTGCTTTAACCCAGGGGAGGCAGAGGTTGCAGTGAGCCGACATCACGCCACTGCACTCCAGCCTGGGTGACAGAGTGAGACTGTCTCAAAAAATGGTAATAATAAATAATAATAATAATAAAAAATAGGCTCTGGAGTGTGACAACCCATTTTATTTTACTACTCTTTTAAAAACCCCATACCCACTATTTCGTATTTTTGTGATCTTGAAAGTTATTTGTGCCTTAATTTTCCTAGTTATAAAATGAGAGTATTTAATAGTTGCTTTTGGCTGGACACAGTGGCTCATGCTTGTAATGCCAAGGTGGGAAGACACTTGAGGCCTGGAGTTTGAAACCAGTGTGGGCAATGTGACGGACCCTGCTTATACAAAAAGTAAGAAGAATTGACCAGACATGGTGGCACATGTCTGTAGTCCTAGCTACTTGAAAGGCTGAGAGGCAGAAGGATCACTTGAGCTTGGGAGGTTCAGGCTGCAGTGAGCGATGATCATCATGGCTCTTGGGGCAACAGAGCAAGACCCCCCCCATCTCTCTTTTTTTTTTTTTTTTCTCTTGTGTGACGGAGTTTCGTTCTTGTTGCCCAGGCTGGAGTGCAGTGATGCGATCTTGGCTCACCGCATCCTCCACCTCCTGGGTTCAAGCAATTCTCCTGCCTCAGCCTCCCGAGTAGCTGGAATTACAGGCATGTGCCACCACGCCCAGTTAATTTTATATTTTTAGTAGAGACAGGGTTTCTCTATGTTGGTCAGGCTGGTCTCAAACTCCCGACCTCAGGTGATCCACCTGATCAGCCTCCCAAAGTGCTGGGATTACAAGCATGTGCTACTGTGCCCAGCCAGGACCCCTCATCTCTTAAAAAAATAGTCAATTTCATGAGAGTTATTCAGGATTAAATGGGATAATCCCTAGGAGGTGCTTAGAAGAGCTTTTGGCAAATAATCAGTCCCCATTAAATGTTAGCTGCCCAGCTGGGTGTGGTGGTGCATGCCTGTAAACAGCAGTTTGAGAGGCCAAGCGAGGAGGACTGCTTAAGCCCAGGAGTTTGAGACCAGTATGTGCGAGACTGTCTTTACAGAAAAATTTTTTAAAAATTAGCTGGGCATGGTGGCATGCACCTGTAGTCCTAGCTTCTTGGGAGGCTGAGGTGGGAGGATCACTGAGCCCAGGAGTTTGAGACTGCAGTGAGGCATGATTGTGCCTCATTTGAGTTTGAGTTTGAGACTGCAGTGAGGCATGATTGTGCAGTGAGGCACCATTGCACTCTAGCCTGGGCAACAGATCAAGACCCTGTCTCTAAAAAAAAAAAAAAAAAGTTAACTGCTTCTTGTCTTCTTATTCAGGAACAGCACTATTGCCTTGTCTGGTGAATTTATTTTGCTTTTAAAATATGCATGTATATTCAGATTGCAATATGACAGATGTGGGCACAAAATACACATTTAAAATTAGTTTTGGGGCCGGGTGCAGTGGCTCACGCCTGTAATCCCAGTACTTTGGGAGGCCGAGGTGAGCAGATCATCTAAGGTTGGAAGTTCAAGACCAGCATGACCAACGTGGAGAAACCCCGTCTCTACTAAAAATACAAAAAAATTAGCTGGGCGTGGTGGCACATGCCTGTAATCCCAGCTACTCGGGAGGCTGAGGCAGGAGAATCACTTGAACTCGGGAGGTGGAGGTTGCGGTGAGCCGAGATCGTGCCATTGCACTCCAGCCTGGGTAACAAGAGCGAAATTCCGTCTCTAAATAAATAAATAAATAAAATTAGTTTTGGATAAAAGTTCTAAGAATTTTTACTTTTAGCTACTGTAACTTTAATTTCTGTAAAAATAGATTAGCCATTTACCAATTTATTCAATCAGTTTTTCTTTTTTTTTTTTTTTTTTTTTTTTTTTTTTTT